>NC_085138.1:382486701-382618551 GCF_035046485.1 Aedes albopictus
TATATTGCGTGATTTTGGAGTCTAAAACTTATTAAAACAGCCTTTATCTTGAATTTTGGGCTGCCATCTTAAATGTTAGGCCGCCGTCTTGAATTTTGGGCTGACAAACTGGGATTTAATGATCTTCATTGATGAACTCCACATAAAATTCGCCAACCATGCTAAAGGTTACAAACATCTGCACAATTTGATGTGTATAATGGGGTTTGGTTCAGTTTTTCATGTGACCAGTTCCACCGATGCTAATTCGGATTACTAAAATGGCCATAACTCCGGAACGCCTCGACCGATCCGGACCATTATCAATGGCCGACAATGCGGTACATTCTGGTTCTATTCAAGCTAAAAATGGCCGACAGGAAGTGCCTTGAAACTGAGTGACCTTTTTGTACACAGACATACACACACACATACAGACATCACCTCAATTCGTCGAACTGAGTTAATTGGTAATGTAACTTGACCTTCTGTGTAAACGAATGTTCATAGCCATCGCCTCGTGTATAGACGAATGTTCATAGCCATCGCTAGAACTAGAAACGGATTAAAAAAGCTGTTTACATTTCTTCCAACTTTCACAGTACAGTGTTGATCTATTACATTAATCCTACAAGTTATGCAACCAAGTGAACTGTGCCGCTTCACAGTAATCTTCACATAATCTATCACACCTGGCATCCACGCACCAATGCGTGAACCCCTATGTCAAAAATGAAAATTTCCCAACAACACTTCGATATACGCATTACCTTGTGCAGGCTCAGAAGTCAGAATACACAACGTTAGCAACAAGCGATTGCAACCATCGTTTTCCCATTCTCACATTGACCTGCAACCTGACGAAGCAGGCGCCATTGTCGCCTAAAAATAGAAGATCATTACTCACACACTGAAGATGCCTGTTGGTCCCAAGCAGCAGTCTCATTGGTTCCTTGTGTGAGTGTAGCTAGTCTGACGATACTAGAGTGGCAACTACGGGCGGTTAATCAAGCTCAAGCTCAACAAAGTTGGCTAATGGTATATTAACACAATGTAATTTTGAACAACTTTCACACAGAAAAAATGTTATTATAAAACAACCAACAAACTAACAAATAAACTGGCACCCCTGTCTCCATCCCGTGCTGGGATGTTTGTGACTTTTTATGGCCCTTTCCAGCGAGGATGTTCAACCGAAAAATGCGACCCCATTGTGGCCCTTAATACACGCATACATCACGCGCTCTCTATCCCATTGAAGACAGCCGGCAGCTAACTCAACCCGGCCACCCGCACCCGCCGTATGCTCCACCGCCCCCGCCCATCAAACCCCAATGGCTCCCAGCAATTTATATAGGCGCAGTAAAAAAAAGCACGCAAAATCAGGACATTGAACTTTACGCGTGACTCCTCGGCGCGTGTGGCGGCGCCTATATACCACCGACCGACCGACCACCCGACCGAGAAGCTAAAAGAAGGAAGGACACGCACTTTCCGATGTGTGCTGTGCTGGCCCAACCAATCGTCGTCGTCGAGGCCGCCCAGCGCAGGGCTTCGCACTCCAACAAGGACAGCGGTGGTTTTCCCGGAGGTTTCACGCAAGTGCGTCATCCCGCTTCCAACCAACCAACAGCAGGAGGAACAGGGCATTGACCCCGAACCTGGTCGGCTCAGTTCGTGTGCGGCACGTGCGTTCCGGCCTGCTAGTGAGTGTGCGTGCGTGAGAAAGGAAACGGAATTCCGGGACGCTTTTCCAGGACAATGAACGGGAGTAACCCCAAACACGAGCCTGGTGCTCGTGTCTGCTAGTACATAACGGGGAGCAGGGGGTTGGGTTGCGACTTGCGAGAGCGCGTGAAAACTGGAGGGGAAGAGCAATGTTCTTAGAGGCGGGTGAGACGGGTTCATCCAGTAATGAGGGGAAGGACCACGTGCGGAACGGAAAGTAAGCTTTCGCCAGTGGGTGGTGGATTGTCCCAAGATCCGAGGCGCGGGAAGGGTGAATAACTTTCCGCGCCAGATACCGACAAAAAGTTCCTACGCAAATACACGTTCTAGAAGAAGTAGAAATTGCAACGAGTTTAAATGGCTGTTGTTGCTGCTTGCAGCTGGGAAAAGTTTGCCCGAGGACGTGTTCCGTGGAATTTTGCAATATCCAAGAAAGGTGAGCTTGAGGACAGCGCAGAGATTATTTCTGTTGCTAGGCGTGTAGATGTTTTGCGTGATGACGAGCGATGATGATGTGAGCCAAAATTTCACGGTGGAAACGTGGGAGAGCGCAACAATTACGCAGAAAGTCAACGCGCTTTGGGACTGGGTATAATAACTTGGCGACTGTTTCAGGACTGTTTGCTTCATAAATATATTTTAAATCGCTGACGAGACTAAAAAATGATAAACAATGAAATACACATAAACTTTTGCAGTACTGCTACACATTTATTGAAATATAATAATTGAATCCTTGCTGAGGAGGAACGTCACATTGCCAAGAACTGTGATTTAGAAATTATGTTTTGATGATGATTAACCTGGGCTTGTTAGGGGAATATCTGTAAGTAAAAAGAAAATCGCGTTAAGTACTGTTCCTTTGAATTCCACTAAGAATTTGCATCCTTTGACAGATACGTATTTCGACCTCAACTGTAAGGTCGTCTTCAGTGTCTTGTACTTGACTCGACTGTCGAGTCAAGTACAAGACACTGAAGACGACCTTACAGTTGAGGTCGAAATACGTATCTGTCAAAGGATGCAAATTCTTAGTGGAATTCAAAGGAACAGTACTCAACGCGATTTTCTTTTTACTTAATTATGTTTTGGTATTGCTAAGAAATTTTCATAGAAAATAGGCATAGGAAAAATTCGATTATTAATTATTTAAAGGCAGTAGGGAGGGATACTATTGTATGTATAGATATTAATCTTTCCGGAAAAATAACCAATTGGGTTTTTAAATTAAGAAAAATGAATGGATTTTTTTTTTAATTTTATACAAAAGAGCACCTTTTCTGAACCACCATGATTTTTTTCAGATTTTTATAACTTCATTTTGGTACCTAAAATCGCTTTCGAAGAGATTTTTCGAAATCACCTTCTGACAGCTGGCCAACTGCTTGACAGCTCCGCCCAGTACAAAATGCGACGAGGGGTGATTCGACAAATCGCTCCCATACAAACTTTAAACTGATTTTTAAATAGGTTCCCGGGCACCAAAATTCATGAAAATTTGGATTTCGGTTCAGTTTTGCATGCGGATTCTGAATATGGAATTATCTCAACACCGCTAAAGAAGCCAATTATTGCACACCCTAAAACTCGCCAATTGTTGCTCACTCCATGCTTTTCTTATGGGACGTGCAACAATTAACGTGTTTTTAAGGTGTGCAACACTTAATTAAAGCCGGAAGAATACGATGAGCAGGGCATGTTGCAAGAATGCCGGACAACAACTCTGCCATGGCACAAGAAGGTGTAAAGCGAAGAGAGCACGATGGCCGAATCAGGTGGAGTGTGACTTGGCAAGCATCCGGCGTGACCGAGGATAGAGAACGTCAACCACGAACCATGTATTATGGAAAAATGATTCAGTTTTTTCTTAAATTTGATGTTATACATACTAAATAAATGAAAATGAACATTCGGTGATTTACCTTATTTCTTTTTTTAACAAACTTCTAAAGAAATTAATGGCATAATAAACAAATCGTCTGAAAAAAAAAATGAGAAATGTATGACCACCCAAGTGACCACCCATAGAATTCCTAAGAAAACGTCCGTAAATTACGTCACGCTTTAACGAGGGGAGCTCAAAACGTGACTTAATTTATGAACGTTCTCCATTAATAATAGCAATTGTTCGATTAAGAATGTCTTTGCCTACCAATACGACTAACGCTGCTTCGTAGTGGTTTCTCTGTCATGACAAAACTAAAACACCGTTATTTCATTTTGTCCAACGTTTCGGTTCGATTGGAATCTTCTACAGGGTCTCTGCAAATATTTTTTTTTAATTCTTGTGATTTGTAATGATGATCGTGATCCACTTTTGATTGCAATGGAATTTGGCGACCGACCAGCACTTGTTTCACTACATTATTGGTCAGGAAATTTGGACTGAATTTGTATATCAGGTATCAGTAGGTCGGCTCTAGAGGCACGTTCTCCTCCATTCGGGAAATTTGTGCCATCGCCATGAACACGAGCCTATTCATCATTTACCTGACGGAGAAGGGAAGGAAAAAGGATAGGACATGGGAAAGGACAGGTAAGGGAATAGGATCGTCATACTCGCAAAAGCGTACCACAATGGGTTCACATAGCGTCCTGAAAAGGACACTGTAATATCGCATAAGCGTGCCACAATGGGTTCGAACAGCGCCCTGAAAAGGGCACTGTGATCATGCATAAAGCGTAAAGAGAGCCTATAGCTCTTTACCACAGCGGGTCAAGAACAACAGAACGTCCTGAAGATTCAAGTTTCTGAATTCAGTTTCACTTAATAAGTGTTTCCCGAGTACTCGGAAACGCAATTGCGCAAAAACTGGACAGTTACATATTAAATGATACGAAGTTCCATAATCGGATTCACAGCTATCACATGCAAATGAATCAGCTTGCTGAATATTCGCCATGTGATAACTGAGTCGGCAGTGGCCAGTCAATGCTTTGACCAGCATGCTGCAATTCTGCTTTGACAGATTTGTTAGATACTTTGCCACCCCTAGAGATGGCTCAGTACAATACAATTTTGTTTGACGACATGACTCCAAACTATTCCAGTATTGTTTGTGCTGAGTGGCAGCCCAGGTGTCAATCCGAAGCTTCACCCAACACTTGGATACCGGAATAGCTGGCTCAGGGCCAATGAAGTCATGTGATGCTCCAGTGCGAGCTAACTCATCAGCCAATTCATTTCCAGCGATGGAAGAATGGCCAGGTACCCATACAAGGTGAACAGCGTTTGCTGAATTCAGCTCCTCAATTTGAGTTCGACAAGCGATAACTATCTTCGACCTGGAGTTGGCCGAAGCAAGTGCTTTGACAGCAGCCTGGCTATCTGAACAGAAGTATATTACTTTGCCCATTACCTGCTGCTGAAGTGCTGATTGCACTCCGCACATAAGAGCAAAGATTTCGGCCTGAAAAACGGTGCAGTGTCTGCCAAGTGAATAAGACTGATACAGCCTTAGCTCACGAGAATAAACACCAGCACCTGCTCGACCTTCGAGAAGGGAGCCATCAGTGTAACATACGATGCCGTCTGAAATACTTCTTTCCAGATAACCAGATGTCCACTCTTCCCGGGAAGGGAATTTCGTGGAAAATGTCCTATATGGAAAATTACAAGCAATTGTAAGATCACTTGGAGCAAGGACAACTTTGTCCCAATTCACCAAAAGTGGAAACAACGAGGTGTGTGTTGAACTGCGGTTCACAGGAGTTTCCCCTGGTAAACCGAGTACCCATAGGCGGTAAGTGCAAGAAAGTGCTTCTTGTTTGAGATGAATGTGTAGTGGGGCAACGTCAAAGAGAACTTCGAGCGCTGCCGTGGGAGTTGAAGAGAACGCTCCAGACATCGCCATTAAGCACATCCTTTGGAGATGGCCTAACTTTGATTGGACCGTTCTCACTTCGCCCTTTTGCCACCACACAAGACATCCATAGGCCAAGATTGGCCGAACAACAGTTGTGTAGATCCATTTGATATACTTGGGTTTTAGACCCCAAGTTGTACCAAAGGTTCGCCGGCATTGCCCGAAAGCCATACAAGCTTTCTTGATTCTGAACTCAACATGAGGTGTCCAGGAAAGCTTGGAATCAAGAATGACTCCAACGTACTTTACCTGTTCAGTCACATTGATTTCAGAATCAAAGAGACGTAAAGTTCGAACACCATTACGGTTTCGCTTTTCCGTGAAAAGAACAATAGATGTTTTACTCGGATTTACCGAAAGGCCATATTGGCGACACCAACCCTCAACTACCTGAAGAGCGTTTTGCATCAGGTCGAAAAGGGTGCTGATGCACATACCGACTAACAATGTTAGGTAGTCGTCGGCAAAACCATAAGTAGGAAGACCGCTATTATTGAGTTGCCTCAATAGCGTATCTGCTACGAGATTCCATAAAAGTGGTGATAAGACTCCCCCTTGGGGGCATCCACAAACACTCAGTTTCCTAATCGCCGCTTGACGCAATGTCGAGAAGAGATGTCGGTTTTTGAGCATTTGGTGAATCCAATTGGAAATCATTGGAGATATACCATGACCCCGTGCGGCTTCCAATATGGCATCGAAAGGCACGTTGTCAAAGGCACCCTCGATATCTAAGAAAACACCCAAGCAGGATTGCTTTTGAGCGAATGCCTTCTCGAAATCGTAAACAACTTTGTGTAAAAGAGTCACAGTGGACTTTCCAGATTGGTAAGCATGTTGGTTCACATGAAGAGGCACATTGGCCAGATGAACATCACGGATGTGATGATCGACTATGCGTTCTAAGCATTTCAGAAGAAAAGAGGTCAAACTGATTGGTCTGAAGCTCTTTGCTTCTTCATACGACGCGCGACCCACTTTCGGAATAAACTTCACAGTAATATCCCGCCAGGATTTGGGAATATACCCTGTAGCAAAACTGCAAACAAGTAGTTGTTTCAAAACATGTTTGAAATGATCAAATCCCTTCTGAAGCAAAATAGGATAAATCCCATCTGCCCCAGGAGATTTGAAAGGTGCAAAGCTATTAAGTGCCCATTCAATCGATTCTAAAGTTATGATACTCCGAGCCGAAGCTAAAGAATCATAACTACAAGAAAAGACATCAGGTTCATCCGAAGATGTAATATCCACACATCCGGGGAAGTGTGTACTGAATAAACATTCTAAAACTTCCTCATCAGAGGAAGTGAAATCACCATTTGGCAAACGAAGTTCGTTCACTTGAAAATCCTTAGATTTTGCAAGGATTTTGTTCAATCGACTGGCTTCACTCAGACTGGAAACATTTGTACAAAGGTTTTTCCAGCCGGATCGTTCAGCAGACCGAAGAGCTTTCTGGTAGGCCTTGCGAGCCGACCTGAAAGCCTCCGATCCAGCCGAACGTCGTCTGTTCCAACTCTTTCTACATTGTTTCCTGAGCTTCGCCAGATCGGAGTTCCACCAAGGGGTTCCTCTTGTGGTCTTCACAGACCGCAGAGGGCAGGCTTCTTCAAAAGCTTCCATGATGAAGGCCGTTGTAGTATCAACGGCATCATCTAAATCACTTGGAGTGTCAATTGATGGTGAGTATCCATGAAATTTGGCTGCAACCAAATCGGTAAAGAGATCCCAGTTGGTTGACCGGGGATTCCTGAAACGCAAAGTTTGCGAAGTAACATTCACATGTTCAAACAAGATGTAACGATGGTCAGATAAAGATTCTTCATCTGACACATGCCAATTGGTCAGCTCATGACTAATTCTGCTAGAGCAAAGCGTTATGTCTAACACTTCCTCTCTTCCAGATACCATGAAGGTTGGGCGGTTGCCTATGTTAAGTAATCCAAGATCTGTACTACTTAAGTATTCCATCAAACTGGAGCCTCTCAAATTGATGTCTGAGCTGCCCCAGATTATATGGTGAGCATAAGCATCACTACCAACAATTAGCGGAAGGCCTTTTGAAGTGCAGTATGCAATGACTTGCTTGAAAGCATCCGTAGGGGATGGTTCATCATGCGGTAAATAAACCGAACAATAAACGTATTTCCTGTTGAGGTTTCCAACAGATACATCTATTGTGATAGCACATACATCTCTGGTAGTTAGTTCAGAGATGAGTGTAGCAACGATTGCGTTGTTGACAAGCACACATGCTCGAGGCATGACACGTGAGTTTGCCATTTCATTTTTACTGAAAGTAGCAAACACCGGATTCACAAGGTTTCCTAAATAGAAATTCCCCTTACGAAAGTAAGGTTCTTGGACTAACGCCACTTGGGCTGTACCATTTTGCATAAGTCTACAAAGATTGATCGTTGCTGTTCTTTTGTGCTGAAGATTGATCTGAGCTATCCTAACCGTAGCCACTACCCAAACTAGGCAAGATTAAACTCTTAACAATCACAGCACAAAAAAGAACAGCAACAATAAAACCAGATCGGTATCGATTTGAGTGCGCCAAAGGCGAGGATTCACAGAATACACTGTGTAAAACGCATAATGCGAAACCATATAGGTGAAAATCTAAACTAATAAATAACATCTTCATAATCCCGCCCTTATTCAGCCTCAAGTATGAGATTGAAGAAGGGCAGCTGATTGTCTCGGAGAAACACAAGGTCCACCGCGCTATTGCTCCGGTTAGCACAGTAAGGGCAAACACTGTGGAGGGTGCCCTGGTACTCCACAGGCTCCGTTTGCGATTAGGTTTTTATAAGACCCCCCTAACCATTCATTCCTAGGCACGGTAAGCGTAAAGCCGCATAACACCATGAATTAGGGGTCACCTGATTAGTGGATTCCTACCACTGGAACAGGCGGTCCGTAGTGCTATTCTTAGCCAGTTAAACTAACCGCTACCGACACTACACAGCTATCTAGGCTGATCGGGAAAAGAAGTTATGACAAAACTAAAACACCGTTATTTCATTTTGTCCAACGTTTCGGTTCGATTGGAATCTTCTACAGGGTCTCTGCAAATATTTTTTTTTAATTCTTGTGATTTGTAATGATGATCGTGATCCACTTTTGATTGCAATGGAATTTTGCGACCGACCAGCACTTGTTTCACTACATTATTGGTCAGGAAATTTGGACTGAATTTGTATATGTATTTATTAACCACTTTAATTGTCATAAAAGTTTACTAGTGTAGTGGCAGAAATTCTCAATTGAGGGATGTGATAAGCTTGCGTTGAATAATACATATTTTCAGTTGCGGAGAACTGTTTTGAAATTTACAGGAAAAAGAAAGTCAAAACAATGTTATAATGTCCATGCAAACAGTTTTAGTGAGCTCTCTGTGCTAATGCGATTGAACAGTTTGACATGTTTCCAATTTAAATGTAGTCTTGCTGGTGCCATGCCATGTAATACTAAGGCACCCTTTTTGAATTCCACTATCCTTATCCTTAATAAATTTGATCGAAAATGCAAATATGCAATCAACAACGTGAACTCAACTCCTCAAAAGTTTCATAAGTGAGTTCAGAATAGTTAAAGCTATTTTAACATTACATCAGCGCACATTGGGCAAAATCAAGCCCAAAGGTGGAAAAAAATAATAACTTTCTTAATACAAGACACTATGTGACCATCAATGGCTTATTCGAAAGCAAATTTTCTCAAGAATTGGTTGGTGGAAGATTCATGTACGGGCAACTTCTTTGAAGCGAGTTATAGAGCCCGTTTTACCCCAGTTCCCCCTAAAATTTGTGAATTTCTGTTATTTTACGGCACTTGTTATGATTTCAATGATTATTTCGCTGAGATACCATCGCCCCACTCCCATTGAGTAACGTTACATACAAAAAGTTATTAAAATGTTGGAATTTTGGGGTGTTGTGGGGTCAATTAGGCAATGGTATATTTTCAAGGTAGAAATTCATTTTTTATTTTTATTTCTGATTTTTTACGTGACAATAACTAAATAAATGATCGAATACACATGGTTTATTCCTAAAGAAAGTTTGATCTCAAATTATTGGTTATATTTAAGTTTTCCCGCATACAAATATGAGTAGTTCCCATCCTTATACCACCGATTCCAAACATTTCCAAACGATGAGCCATTGCTTATATACTCCAAAAATATCCTAAATGTTGTTTGCGCATAGCCCCATAGACGGGAGGTGACGGTAGCATATAGTTTTAGAGCTTAGTTTACCCAAACTCCCCTATAAACTTATTTTTTATTGTTTTTAAATTAAAACAACTTCAACTTGAAACTTCTATGCATGATATGAGTTAGTATTGATGAAGAGCTAACTAGTAATATCACTGCATCCTATGAAATTGGGAAATTTAGGGTACAATGGGGTTAAATAAAAAAAAACATTCAAATAGCTTGAATGACCATTAGACTGGGTCAACAAAGTCGATTTTTTGGAACAAAGCTTTTCCGATTCATTTTAGCGTCCAAAGCAACTGTGCAAAATTTGGGAGCGATTGGTTGCTTCCCCGTATTCCGCTTTGTGATTGAAATTTGTATGGAATTTAGTATGGGAAAACGTGCTTTTTTGCATTTTGCTCATAAATTGAAATTTTTCGTCTAAAACGATCTAACCATTGACGTTAAAGTATAGCCTAGGATATGCCGAGAAACTTTGCCGAAGACCGCAAAGTGATCCGACACTTGTGACAAAAGTTATAACGTACAGATTGCCCAGTGGTGCTTAACATTTAACATGTAAAGGAATAACATCAACAATAAAATCTCAATTTTTGGCCTAAGTTACCAGGCGAATAACTTTTTTCACAAGCGTCGGATCACTTTGCGGTCTTCGGCAAAGTTTTTCGGTATAACCTAGGCTATTCTTTAACGTCATCAGTTACATGGTATTAGACAAAAGAATTCAATTTATGAGTAAAATGCAAAAAAGTACATTTTTCCATACTAATTTCCATACAAATTTCAATCGCAATGCGGAATACGGGGACGCAACCAATCGCTCCCAAATTTTGCACAGTTGTTTTGGACGCTAATATAGGATGAAAAAGCTTTGTTCCGGGTTGATTCGATCCAATTTAAAGTTTCTCCATACAACGTTGACCCATAAGTTGACAAATAACTTGTTTGAAAGATAATATCCATACGAGTTCATTAATGACTGATTGATGCACAGGTAGAACACAGTGCTAAACGTGCGAGTATTCAGCAAAACCATGCTGAGGGAGTTGAGTTCGATTTTTTGTCGGTCCGGGAATTTTGCATAATTGAAATTCGCTTGACATAATGTCAAATGAACGACAGCATTTCCTTAGAATTGATGTGTGTGTCAACATATTGACTTGATTTTTCGTATACGGATAGTACTGACCGTCAATTTTAATGTGGATTGATTAAAAATTGATTGAGTTATGTCGAAAAAAAAAAGTATTGAGTGTATGTAATATATGGTGCAAGCCTTTTTGGACAGGGTGTCCGATTTTGCACAGTACGTACAGCAAAGTATCTAGCCAAATACAAAAATCAAGTCAATTACAACATCTTGAGGAATTTATATCTAACCTGAAGAGTTTTGTTTTTTGTGCAATTGAACTTGATTTATTACTAAACTTTTCTTTTGCATTGACCATATCCACCACTGATCTTCGTTAGCGAACAAGCAGGCGAAAGACTGCATATACGACATATGTAAGTTTGTTCGAGAACATCTGGCAAGAAAATCATCCCCAGAGCAAAATTCGTCAAATATAATGGCAGTATGTCTTTATAAAAACAATGAAATTGTACTACCGTCACAAACGGGAAGATTCTGCTTCAATGAACGCAACGCCAGATGAAGATGACTCTGATTATGATCAGATAAGCAAAGAGATGTGCTTAGGAAATCTAGTATCTATTTCTAAAAGACATACACTATCCGTCATAAGTAGAGACTCACAAAAAGTATTGCAATAATATTGAATTACCCTAACTCACCTCGATATCTCTAAAACCAGAACACCTACAAAAATGCCGCTTTTAGAAAAGTTGTTGCTTTTGGGCTTCTGAATAACATTGATGAAGACAGCATCTTTGTAAGGTATTGGAGATATCAAGGTGAGTAAATGCTGTACAATATTGTTGCAATACATTTTTTGAGTATATACTTATGACGGGTAGTGTACTTGGCTAAGTGAAATAAGACTGTAATATTATTAGTGTATAGCAAAACAAAATAAATACCTATTTGATACGTAATGCCTGAAGTTCATAGGCACAATATGTGTTGAAAAATGGACAAATTGAGTGGAAAAATTGCGAAAAAATCCACGTAGTTCTGGTGGGATTTGAACCCACGTCTCACTGTTGTTCGTAGGCACGCTCAGAGAGTGTTGGAAGTGGACATCTAAGGACCGAAGGAGATGGTGAATTGCGAGGAAAGAACGTGGGGTGAGGTGGGCTTTGGGTTCAGGTTGGCTTTCTACTTCACAGAATTGTTACCTTGTTCTGTGGCGGAGTTGGTTAACGCGCCCTGTCTAGCGAACTTGGGGAGACGTGGGTTCAAATCCCACCAGAACTACGTGGATTTTTTCGCAATTTTTCCACTCAATTTGTCCATTTTTCAACACATATTGTGCCTATGAACTTCAGGCATTACGTATGTCTAACATACCATTTCGGTTGGTTATCCGAAAAACAACAACATTCGTGTTGAAATAGAGCGGCGGTCTCTCTATCGCAGTAGCGGTCGTGCGAGGGACATGCGACCGAGTCGAACGCCCGACACACACTGACGGTCTCATTCGCAAGTTGTGGATGAGCATGTGCTGTGGATAGGCAAAAGTCTCGACACTAAAAATAACTTGCTCTCACTGTTGTTCGTAGGCACGCTCAGAGAGTGTTGGAAGTGGACATCTAAGGACCGAAGGAGATGGTGAATTGCGAGGAAAGAACGTGGGGTGAGGTGGGCTTTGGGTTCAGGTTGGCTTTCTACTTCACAGAATTGTTACCTTGTTCTGTGGCGGAGTTGGTTAACGCGCCCTGTCTAGCGAACTTGGGGAGACGTGGGTTCAAATCCCACCAGAACTACGTGGATTTTTTCGCAATTTTTCCACTCAATTTGTCCATTTTTCAACACATATTGTGCCTATGAACTTCAGGCATTACGTATGTCTAACATACCATTTCGGTTGGTTTTCCGAAAAACAACAACATTCGTGTTGAAATAGAGCGGCGGTCTCTCTATCGCAGTAGCGGTCGTGCGAGGGACATGCGACCGAGTCGAACGCCCGACACACACTGACGGTCTCATTCGCAAGTTGTGGATGAGCATGTGCTGTGGATAGGCAAAAGTCTCGACACTAAAAATAACTTGCTCTCACTGTTGTTCGTAGGCACGCTCAGAGAGTGTTGGAAGTGGACATCTAAGGACCGAAGGAGATGGTGAATTGCGAGGAAAGAACGTGGGGTGAGGTGGGCTTTGGGTTCAGGTTGGCTTTCTACTTCACAGAATTGTTACCTTGTTCTGTGGCGGAGTTGGTTAACGCGCCCTGTCTAGCGAACTTGGGGAGACGTGGGTTCAAATCCCACCAGAACTACGTGGATTTTTTCGCAATTTTTCCACTCAATTTGTCCATTTTTCAACACATATTGTGCCTATGAACTTCAGGCATTACGTATGTATAACATACCATTTCGGTTGGTTATCCGAAAAACAACAACATTCGTGTTAACCTATTTGATGTTTAAGTTGCTATTTCGTTAACAAAAATATAACGAATGCATTTTGGAGACTTTTTACTACAATGTGTTACTACAACCCCCATGAAATGCTTGGAATGGTGAATAATGGAAGTGTGCGACATGGATTTAAAATATTATTTCACGTATTGATTATAAATTTCTTCATCTTCTATACCAAAATTCCGAGAAATAAGCAGCAGCATATTTTGCCCCAATATCCCACAAACGTCATATTTATAACATCTTTCATGTATACTCATTGGAATCAGAATGTTATAATATAAATGATATATTATATTAACTGTAATGGAACAATTTGATTATACTTTTAAGGAAATTGAGGTAAAACAGGCTTTACACCCCGCTGAAGCAATGTCGTAAGTACAAGAATCATTCGTATAGAAATTATCTGCCAAACAAGCTATCTGTCAACTTATATGATCATTCAAGCTTTTTGAATGTTTTTTTTTTTTCATTTAACCCCATTGTACCCTAAATTTCCAAATTTCATAGGATGCAGTGATATAACTGGTTAGCTCTTCATCAATACTAACTCATATCATGCATAGAAGTTTCAAGTTAAAGTTGTTTTAATTTAAAAACAATAAAAAATAAGTTTATAGGGGAGTTTGGGTAAACTAAGCTCTAAAACTATATGCTACCGTCACCTCCCGTCTATGGGGCTATGCGCAAACAACATTTAGGATATTTTTGGAGTATATAAGCAATGGCTCATCGTTTGGAAATGTTTGGAATCGGTGGTATAAGGATGGGAACTACTCATATTTGTATGCGGGAAAACTTAAATATAACCAATAATTTGAGATCAAACTCGCCAAAAATGGTTTCTTTAGGAATAAACCATGTGTATTCGATCATTTATTTAGTTATTGTCACGTAAAAAATCAGAAATAAAAATAAAAAATGAATTTCTACCTTGAAAATATACCATTGCCTAATTGACCCCACAACACCCCAAAATTCCAACATTTTAATAACTTTTGGTATGTAACGTTACTCAATGGGAGTGGGGCGATGGTATCCCAGCGAAATAATTATTAAAATCATAACAAGTGCCGTAAAATAACAGAAATTCACAAATTTTAGGGGGTACTGGGGTAAAACGGGCTCTATAACTCGCTTCAGAGAAGTTGCCCGTACATGAATCTTCCACCAACCAATTCTTGAGAAAATTTGCTTTCGAATAAGCCATTGATGGTCACATAGTGTCTTGTATTAAGAAAGTTATTAATTTTTTCCACCTTTGGGCTTGATTTTGCCCAATGTGCAGCGACTCATATTTGGTAGAATTACGATGCAACATCGTTTCTAGAAATAAATCGGACGGTTATCCAAAAGAGGGTTTGTAGACGTACTGGGAAAACTTGAAAATTAGGTAACACAGAATGTTGATTAATTGGCAAATTGAGAGATAAAATTGTGAAAACCCGCGTGGGATCCGACCCACGACTTCGCTAGACCGGTGCTTTAACTAACTATTTAAGCACAGAACAGATAGCAATTCAGCGGAATAGAAAACCAAACTGACTCCGAACCCACACCATGAACACTCCTATTTTTACAATAAAAACAATTCGCTCTCGCTTGTATAATTAGAAGGCACAACCGCAGGCGTGTTGAGAGATGGAATTGTGAAAATAAAAGTGTTCATGGTGCGGGCTTGGAGTCAGTTCGGTTTTCTATTCCGCAGAACTGTTATCTGTTCTGAGGCTTAGTTGGATAAAGCGCTGGTCTAGCGAATACGGAGTCGTAGGTTCAAATCCCACCAGAACGCGATTTTTTCTCACAATTTCATCTCTCAATTTGCCAAATAGTCAACATTCTGTGTTTTCTAATTTTCAAGTTTTCTCAGTACGTTCCGACGTACCAGCAAATTGACACAAGCCTGTGGAGGGCAACAAAGACATATTTGAGTGTTCGTAGATTTTGAGAATGTCTAACAACATTAATTTAGGATCTTAAAAACAGCCTTAAGTAAAGGTCATAATCTACAAACGAAACTAATTGTCTTCAAGAGCTCTATGATTAAGGTTTATACTCACACAGCCTCAGGTAGCTACGATCTATGGAGTGCTCAGTTACGTGATTCTTTGTGGGTCCCCAAGAACTCCCTTGAGTAATGGCCATCGAATCTTTAAGCATAATTAGACTAATGCATCTTGAAAGCAAGCTTGAAGCCCTTCTGAAACCCCCTGATACGTCACTGGAACGCTTGAAACTCCTTTAAATCTCTCATTAGAACCCATGCAAGAAACCTGAAAGCCTGTGAAGCCTCCTAAAACCCTCGAGAAACCCTCCTAAACCCTTTGAAACCTATGGTAACACCCTGAAATATCATAAAGCCCTTCTAAAACCCCAGGAAGCTTGTCAGGAGTGTGTAACTCCTTAAATTCTCGGGAGCCTCCAATCCCCCGGGAACTCCTCTGATTTTAATTCTGAAAACTCCCTGAGACCCCCTAAAACACTGCTGAAGCCCACCTGAAAGCCTTCGAAGCCACCTTGAACACCTCTGGAACCCTTTTGGAATCCCCCAAAAAGTCTGTGAAACTTTTCAAAACCCCCGGGAATCCCTCTCAAACTCCACTGAAACCCCATTGAAATTTTTCCGGAAGAAACCCGTTGACGCATTGCAGAAGGAAATACGGTGAAAATTTTTCCACGATTTCGGGCATAGTTTTTCCGGCTTTTCTTTACGAATTTTCTCAAATTCCACCTAAGTTTTCCGGGAAAATAGGCGACCCTGAATTTTTCGTAATTTTTTTTTTTTTGTTCATATATCCATGAGCCCTGCCTGTGGAAAAAGTTTCATGAAAATCTGAGACCCTTCGGACCAATTTGAACGAAAATAAAAAAATCCCCATATTCGTGGTTTAAATCTATCCAAAAGCTCTCTTTCGCGTGCTTTGACAAGCTTCACAAGTTTCTAAATTTGAAAGAAACAGCTCTAAATGACAACAAATTTTGTTGCATAACTATGTGCTGATATCAATATCGTGCTTTAATTTTTTAAAGTAGAACAGATTCTGAGTTTTTAATCAAGCTCAAGGATTTTTTTTTTAATTTAAATATTTTGCGTTGCAGTTAAACAATTTTCAATCTTTTCGCATAAAAAGAAAGCTGAATATAATAGTTTTCGATCATCTGAACTTAATTTTTGCATCAAATTAGTGGGATTCGAGATATTGGTGTTCACATTGGCCAATCTCCTTAAATCTGAACAACCTTCCAAAAAATGAAGAAAAAAATCTTTCTCAACGTACATTTGAAATATCACATATTAACCAGTTACAAAAAACATTTCAGCTCAATTGGAGCGTTGGTCAAGTAAAAAGAGATGTATGAAGGTAGCAACTTTGCTTAAAAATAGAACAAAAATCGATTTCAAATCTACAGCCTTGTTTGAAAAGTCGAAAAAATTTCCACTCTACGCGTTTTTGAACTTAGTGCATGATTCTACACTTAAAATGATCATCATCTTACCGAGTTCAGAAAATGCTGTAAACTAGTGTTATTGAAGTTTTGTTCAGTGCCTTCAGAATACTTTTAGGAACTTCTTTATTGATTCGTCCATTAGAAGTATTGGAATATTGTGTATTAGTTTCGCTATTTTTTTAATGGGGCACGTTTGGTGTAGTACTAGATTTGTAGTAATGAAAAGAATTTTAGTATGGTGAGAAGGTCAATTCTCCGTTTCTGCAATGAAATAGTGCAGAAAGCGTGGGTATTATGATTTCTTGCCTAATTTGAAGCTGTTTGAGAAAAACTTTGGATAACTATGTTGTTTATATTGCAAGAAATGGAGAAAACGACAACACTTTTGCCCAAAGTTTTGCTCAAACAGCATCAAATTAGGCAAGGAAACATAATACCCACGCTTTTTGCACAATTTCATTGCAGAAACGGAGAATTGACCTTCTTACCATACTAAAATTCAGCTCATTACTACAAATCTAGTACTTCACCGATCTGTGCTATTCCTGGCTTCAATTAGTAGGTTTATTGTGAATTTTTGCTATTGTTTCAGAGAGTTTCTTCGTACACTTGTCCATGAATTTCGTTAAAAATATAGTCGTTTTTGAAAAAAAAACATAACATTCGACGACACATTGTGTGGGGGCAATGGGGCAACTGCACCAGCCCCCGATAAAGAAGATCCCCGAAGATTAACGAAGCACTTTTTTTTTTTCAAAAAAAAACAAAAAAAATCAATTTCAAACAGAAGTTTGTATTTTGAAAATGTCTTGTAGTCGATGTAATTGTTCAGGACATACGTGAGCCATATGAACATGAAAAAATCCATGTAGTTTTGCTGTGATTTGAACCCATGACACTTCAATTCGATAGACAGGATGCGTTGGCCAACTAGGCAACAAAAATGTCATATTAAAAAAATAAAATCCGTCATGTTGTCGGGCTTCAAAGTTTAAACTTCGAGTAAAAATAAGAAAAAATAAAAGATATCTTTGCATTACATTGAAAAAAAAAATGTTCTACCAGTTTAATTCTAAAAAGATTCAAATAAAAAGATAGAAAATCGGTTGAAATTTAAGAAAATTCTGACATTTACTGGATGCATTTTCTCATTTCTTGGTTTTCATTTATTTTTTTTTTTTTTTTTTTTGTTAAATAACGGAGCAATATTTTAAAAATCGGATCACATATTTAGAAGAAGGAATGATATCTCTTGAATTTTACTCCTAATGGAAAATATTTTTTCCTTTTTGTACAAAAACCACTTTGAAACAAAAAATGAAAAACATTTTCCACCAGGAAAAAAATACACGGAATACCTTGATTCTCTAAAAGTGTGCGTCAACCGATTTTTAAAATATTTCTCAATTATTAAAAAAAAACGAAAATCAACAAATTAAGAAATGTATCAAGGTTGACCTAAAGATTAACGACTTAAGGGTATTGTCTTCGGTATACCAATCCGTGTGGTCAATTAATGATTTTTAGTGAACTCAACATATACATGAGAAGAGGAATAAATTATAAGTGAAATTCCGAAAAAAAAAATCACGGCTCAGCCGAGATTTGAACTCACGACCCTTATTCACTATAGGGGCTGCCCATAAACCACGTGGTCATGAGGGGGGGGGGGGGGTTCGGTCAACGAGCATTTTGTATGGACGAAAAAAAAAATTTGTATGGACTAATGACCACGCGGGGGGGGGGGGGGTTGAGAAGTCCCAAAAAAATGACCACGTGGTTTATGGACAGCCCCATACAAGCGTTTTTCCAACCAAGCTACCGATCCAATTAATGGCATGGCACTTTAGTTGTCATAAGGTAATTCAAATCACATCGATCATGCTTCATCCTTCCCTTAACAAAAACAATCATTACATCAGTGATTGTATTTTATTTTAAATGTCGAGAGTGTTTCTCAATTAATGCTAAGTTCTACAATTTACAGAATTTTTCAAGTTTCGGCAGAATACGGTCTGGGACTATTTGGGCAGGAGCACCTATTTGGGCACTTGCTGCTATAACTAAGTCAATTTCAATCCGATTGACTTGAATTTTGAAACATAGCTAGATACTGCGCCTTCCTGATCGTGTTTCAAAAATTAAGTTGATCGGTTCATAATTGATTGAGTTATAGCAGCAAGTGCCCAAATAGGTGCTCCTGCCCAAATGGTCTCAGACCCTATATAAAAGTTGCGATCTGAACAAGATGATGGGTAACCTGAAGATTCTACAAGTAGCTTTATGGTTCTCAAAATATAAAAATTGAAGTCCCAATTTTCAATTATTTTCTCATCTATATAAATCTTTTTAGCTACCGAGATCTTATAGCAAGTTGAAATACGAATAAAAAATCAAGATTATAAATCCGCTATCTATCGTTCATTATTCTAAAATTTAGCTCTTGCACCTTAGTGGCGTTTTTCCCGTCCATTCGATGCCTTGTCCCAGTGCTGACTGCTAATACAAGTTCTCATAGAACAGTGACCTGAGAAGCAGGCTCTGTCCTAATCTGGACTTCAGAAATGGCCAATTGATCCGAAGCAAATAATACCATACATCACACCGAACAAAGTCCTTCGGAAAAAAAATCTCGGAATCCAAATTCGTCGACCTCTGCTTCGCAATCGCGCGCCAGTCATTTTCACTCTCTTGGCGTGCACGCAATAGCCCTAATTTAGAAACCCACAGACGCCCTTCCCCTGCCTAGATAGCCTTCCTTTGCACCATGCGTTGTTGCCGAGCGGAGTTGCGCTCAGTTGGTGTTGACTCAACCCGCTGCTGCGCTGGCTGCGCTAGGGTATCTAATTGAACCTGAGGTGTAGTGTGCGCGCGCGCGATGGTCTTCGGACTCCAAAGCCTCCCGAAGGGCTGCACTTGTTGCCTTCATGCACACAATTTCACGCACATTTATGTACCTGCCTCTGAGACCGCGAGAGGACTAATACGGATCTCCGCGACGTCGAGGGAGTCGAGCCTCGCGCTGTGATTCAAACTCGAAGTGATTTTTGTACCCACTGAAGACCATATGGTTGGTAGGTTGGTTGGTAATGCCATTTACGACGGCGACGAGGTGGTCAGATGGTGGCGCGACGTGGAGGTTTCACAATCGCACACTGACGGGTATTTAGCGCAAACCCATTTGGGGGTAAGACAGGCTATATTGCAGGGCCTCGGCGGTGTGGCATCAGGCACGCATCGAAAACAAATGATCCAAGCGGGGAAGAATGTGGGCATTGCGCTGCGGACTGCTGGTTGCTGCACAAGTGAAATCAGATCGAGCGAGGGCTTGAGTAAGCTGGAATCGACCTGTGTGAGCGCGGTGGGGCTTGTTGGACATACGTTCTCCATAAAGCTTAGTGTACCTACCGGATTATCGGGGTTTGTGTGCTGGTGTGTGGATGAAGGTATACGCACTATGTAGTAGGGCCTTTTTGCAGTTAGGGTAGAGAATACAAGATGGGATACAACATTCTACATGTTTCCACCTTATCAACAGCAGAGTTCTCTGCTTTTTCAGAGCAACACTGAATAAATCGAGTTTTGTAAAGACTAACCTACAATCTGTTTTTTTTTGGTAAATAATGATGTTTGAATCAGATCTTCTGGGAGCTCGCCCATGTTACCCCATCGATCCCTACGGTGTGGCGGTGATTGCTTGGTCAATCCGAGACCGTGCCCCAGGGCTCACCACTGAAGAGGATAAGAAGGGCAAGATAAGGGGTGAGACCGTCCGTGTCCGTCAAGCCTCCATCAAATATACGATACCGTACCTTTGATACCGTGGATGGAAAAGTGGTTTTTGATATGTTCCCATTTTGATACCTGGTACGGCCGCCAGGTCCTACTATACCCTTTAGGATTGGTTGCGTAAAAGCCATTTTGAACTAGAAGAGGGAAAATCAGTTTACGGTGGTGACGGCGGCGTCTTGCATTGGAACACTAAAATTAGACGGCAATTATTAAACGTTTAACTCTAGGGCGACGTTTGAAGGCAAAAACGGGGAGAAAAAATAAAACGCAGATGGTGAGATTTGGTTGAGGTTTCACCTAAAAGGAGAATTGTGATATTCGTGATACCTATGAGCTATGTCTCATTCCCATCAAAAAGGATTATGAAAACTTTCATTGCTTTTTATTATATACTTACTTACTTACTTTCAGTTATGGCCACCCACAGTGGTACAGAGGGCAGAATTGAAAGATTTCCATCCTGGGCGATTGCCAGCCATCGCCTTGACATGTGGCCAGGTCAAATTTCTGTCGACTTGCTTGCTTTCGTTGTTGAGGCTGCGCCGCCATGAGCCTCTGGGTCTGCCTCTGCTGTGATGTCCTGCTGGGTTCCAGTCTAACGCTTGCTTGCAGATTTCGTTTCCGCCCCTGCGTAGAGTGTGGCCGACCCACCTCCACCTTCGCTCCCGAATTTCTGTCGCTATCGGCTTTTGGTGACTTCGACGATGAAGCTCCACGTTAGAGATCCAATTGTGAGGCAACCATGCACGAATTATATACCGCAGGCATCTATTGATGAAGACTTGCAGCCGTTGCGTGTTCTCCACTGATACACACAAGGTCTCACTGGCGTATAGCAGATTTTGGTGCGTCGACTAATCTGGTTGTTTTTCCATACATTTCTTAAACTCGCAAAAGCAGCCCTCGCCTTCTTGTCCGTGGACCTATGTCGATCTTGGTGCCGCCATTTGGCTACCAAGATATTGAAAGCTTTCAACATTCTCCACTGATTGTCCAGCTACCGTAAGACTGGAAGGGCTGACCGTGTTTACATCCAACGATTTGGTCTTGTTGACGTTGATGGTACTACATGCCACTGAGGAGCGATTGGCAAGATCATCGAGCTTGCTCTGCATATCAGAGCGCCATTGAGCTAGGAGAGCAACGTCATCAGCCAATTCGAAGTCATTTAGGTGCTCCATGGTAATGGGCTGCCACAGCAATCCACGATTTGGTTCACGGTCAATCGCACCTACCAGGATCTCGTCGATTACGATCATGAACAGCACCGGTGAGCAGGATACATCCTTGTCTCACTCCAGCAACCACCCGGATAGGATCGGACAAAACACCGTTGTGCAGTACTCTGCACAAAAATGCCATGTAATGTGCTTCAATGAGGCCGAAGATTTTCTCAGAGAGACTCTTGCGCCTGAGGGCTTCCCACATGTTTCCGTGATTGAGACGGTCGAAAGTTTTTTCGTAATCAATGAACACCAGATAGAGAGACTCTTGGAATTCATTGATTTGCCCCAGGATGATACGGAGCGTGACAAAATGGTCCACAGAGGATTGTCCGGCACGGAATCCTGCTTGCTGCCATTGGAGAGTTGCGTCAATCTTCTCCTGATCCGGTTAAAGATCACTTTGCAGAGGACTTTGAGAACGATATGCTCAGCAACATGATATATCGCCAATTATCGCATACAGTTAGGTCACCCTTTTTGGGTACCTTTTCTAAGACGCATTGCATCCTGTTGACTGGAAATGTCGCGGTTTCTCATATGTGCAGAATAATTGATGCACTAGTTGTGCGGATACTACGGGGTCAGCTTTGAGCATCTCAGCTGATATGCGATCGACCCCTGGGGCCGTGCTCGATTTTATGCTACGGATGGCTGTTTCTATCTCCTGCACTGATGGAGCTTCGGTGTTGACACGGGTAATGCGTCGAACCCTTGGCGGATCATGTTGAGGTGTTGGCGGCATGGACGACACTTGAAAAAGGTTTCCAAAGTGCTCGAACCAGCGTTTCAACTGGTCAGCTGGGTCGATCAGTAACTGTCCAAACGTGTCTTTCACGGACATCGTAGCATTCATCTTGGTCCCACTAAGGCGACGTGATACATCGTATAGAAGCCGGATGTCGCCGGTGTTTGCGTCGGCTAGGGGAGTCCGCCCACGCTCTTTTGTCCCGTCTGCATGAGCGTTTCACTTCCTTCTCGAGAGTCGAATAGCGCTGACGGGCTACGGCTTTGGCTCCTCGTGTTTTCGCTCGCTCTATCGCGGCTTTGGCGTTCTTTCGCTCTTTTATCTTCCTCCAGGTATCATCTGTGATCCTTAATCTTCTACGCTTCCTCCTGCTGGAATATCCGCAGCACGGTTCTCTAGCTCCTCGACGAAGGACCTTTTCACCGCAACGTCTTCCAGTCGGCGTGTATTAAACCGGCGCTCGATTTGCTCCTCCTGTAGATAGATTCTACCAATGCGCAGTCGGATCTCGCCGATTAGAAGATGATGATCGGACGCAATGTCGGCGCTATACGCTAGTTCCGTACATCAAGAAGGCTCCGTCTCCATTTTCGGCTAATGCAGATGTGGTCGATTTGATTTTCCGTGACGCCATCACGGGAAAACTAATGTCACTTTGTGCACTGCACTGGTCGATGAGGAAAGAGCGATCCCCCAATCACCATGTCATTGCTGCCACAAAACTCTGTAAACAGCTCTCCGTTTTCGCTCATTTCTCCGAGACCATGGGGTCCCATGACGTGCTCATAATCCGAGTTGTCGGAACCAACCTTCGCGTTGAAGTCGCCCATGAGGATCTTGATATCACCTTTCGGAATCTTGTCCACGACAGCATTCAGTTGACTGTAAAAGTTCTCTTTGTCTTGCAATTCGGCAACCCGTGTTCTGAATCTAGCTACAATTATCCTCTCATTAATAGGTTCCCACTTTATGAGCGCTGCGTGGGCGTGAGCGCTGAGTAGGAAACCAACTCCACGGTAATGAGGAGCGTGTTCACCTCGTAGGCCAGAATATAGCACAACTTTACCTGACGCCAACCTGTGTTCTTCAAAGTTCGGCCAACGGACTTCGCTCAGTCCTAGGATCTCAAGCTTCATACGGCATGCCTCATTGGCTAGTTGGGCCAGTTTACCCTGCTGGGCTAGGGCTAATACATTCCAAGTTCCAATTCTTGCCCGTTGATTCGCGCTAAAAGTCGTTGCCGTTGAATCTTCGTAATCTTTCATTTTCGGTTTTTGTACGGTTTTTTGGTTTCGGAAACAGTAGGTTGTTGGCCTAAGGTCCCCTATCCACCGTGGTGATGGTTTATATCAAATACTTCGATCAGCATTTAACACATAACCCGTAAAATGTTAAGTAAATTCACATAAAATCAAATAAGTAATTATAGTAAAATATCAAATTTAGACCAGCAAATTCCTTACAGGCAGATGGAAAGTGTAGTATAGTAGTACGGTGTACTAAAAAATATCGTTGTTTGTACTTTTTTGTTATTCCTGATAATCCGGATTATTATTTTTTTTTTATTATCTTTATTAAAGAGACTTTCAGCCCGTGGCTGGTTCATCTCTGTAATCCAGATTACTACAGATAGGAAATAGACGTTTAAGATAAGACATAATTAACAATAGTACACCAAAATACTCAATTTGTGGCTGTCTCCATCCTCGGTCACGCCCAAAGCTCGCCAAGTGACACTCCTAGTCCGCTAATCGTGCTCTCAGCGTTCCAAGCCTTCTTGTGCTAACCGGATCGGTAGCGAACACCAACTTTACAGCACGTGTATTCGTATTTCACGACTGACATTGATGTCAACCGCCAGTAAAGATCCGAGGTAGACGAATTCCATCTCGAAGGTATCCCCGTCTTTCGTCACATTCTACCTAGACGGAGAACCGAACAGTTCGACCTTTGCTGCTATGCGTTTCAGACAGGTGTACAGCTCTGTCATCGTTTCAAATGTTCTAACGATAATGTCCATGTCGTCCGCAAAGCACACAAAGTGACCGGATTTTGTGAAAATCGAACCTTGGCTGATAAGCCCGGCTCGTCGCATTACACCTTCCAGAGCGATGCTGAGAGTAGACATGAGTGTCCGTCACCTTGTCGCAATCCCCGGCGAGATTCGAGTGAACTGGATAGTTCACCCGAAACCCTTACTCAGTTTTGCACACCGTCCATCGTTGCTTCAATTAGTTGTCCCGGGAAAGCCGTTTTCGTCCATGATTTTCATGGCTCTGTGTGGTCGTGGTCGATACTGTCGCATGACGCTTAGAAGTCGATGACTAGGTAATGCGTTGGGACCTGATATTCACGGTTTTTCTGGAGGATTTGCCGTACGGTGAAAATCTGATCCGTTGTAGACCGGCCGTCGATGAAGCCGGCTTGATAACTTCCCACGAACTCATTTGTTTCAGGTGACAGACGACGGCAGATGATAGCACTTTGTAGGCAGCATTCAAAATAGTGATCGCTCTGAAGTTCTCACATTTCAAATGGTCGCATTTCTTGTGAATGAAGTAGATTACCCCTTCCTTCCCAGATCCTGACTACGAACCGGTGTAGACAGGTGGTCAACTTTTTAGAGCCCATCTTGATGTGTTCAGCAGCGATACCGTCTTTTCCAGCTACTTAGTTGGTTTTGAGCTGATGAATGCCACTCTTAACTTCCCTAAGCGTGGGAGTTGGTTCGTTTCCGCCCTCTGCTGCATTGGCGTAGTCGTTGCCTCCATTGTTGTGGTCTCCGGTGCCCAGTGTTGCGAATACTCACTTGCAAAAGTGATACTCACTTGCTTCTATCTCAGTCCAGAAGCATGCCAGCAAAAAACGATGTTTGAAGGGCTTATAGATTGTAGTTAAATCTAAAAGTTTGCTGAATAAAGTAAAGGTCGCAGACGCATATCAGAGTTGTGAGAGAGCTGTGAGTAGGAGGTGAGTAAAATTCGTGTATTTTATACTCACCTCGTGCTCACCTCGTGCTTCTACCTTTCGATTGTTTCACATCCAGCTGTCAAGAGGTCCCAGTCCTTATGCCTGCATATTTCGGATCGTGACACGAAGCCGTTGCGGGATGCGCTGAGCTTCTGGTAGAACTTCCGTGTTTCATGTGAATGGGGCGCTTTTTCCCTCAAAAGAGGCGGGTCTACTATTTCCGCTTCTGTTGGTAACGTTCCACGTTCTGCCGAGATCCTTATTGCACCTTTACCGCTCCTGCTACGTTCTTTTCCTACAAAATCGCTCTGCACCTCGTCAAACCCTTGGACGAACCATTCGTTTCATCGACTTCTTTCCTTGTACCAGATGGTGCTCTCGGCTGCGTCGTTGATGGCTGCTTTTACTGTTTTACAGCAGTCCTCTAGAGGAGCCACATCGAGCTCGCCCTCGTCTGGCAATGATGTTTCAATACTGCGTACGCTGAAGCGAAGTCCGGTTGCTTCAGCCACTCTAGATTGTACCGTGGTGGTTGCCGGTATCATACATTGTTGATGACGGAATGTTTTGGGTACAGTTTGAACATTACCAGGTAGTGGTCGGAGTTGAAGTTGAGAGATCGGCAATTCCACGTACCGAATTTCCAGTCGCAAGTCCTTTTTGTTCGCTGGGGTCGTTGCCGTTGGTCTCGGTTCATATTATTCTGTTGCTGATTATCCGTTTTTACGGCTGGCTCGTAGGGCCGGACATCAACCCCCTATTTTCCGGAGGACTATAGTGCACAGTTAAGCTTAGAGTCCTTCCCTGGCACTCGGACGTCGATCAGCCGCCACTAACATGGGGATCAGACGGTGTTGTGAGCAGCTCTTTCTGAAGAACAGACGCTCGCGTTTGCGTCCTAGGAAGTAGTTTATCCTATTATATTCTCCAGTAGACACTATTAGGTGCACGATGCGTATTACGCTAACTTACACTCCCGTTCAAAAGTTTGGGGTCACCCCCTCAAAAACATGTCATTTTTTTAGGCCCATATCTCCGCCAATTTGCTTCCGATTTCAAAACCCTAGGTTTCATTCAAAAAATAATAAGTCAAAGAAACTTTGAACATGATTTAAAAGAAACTTTTTCAAAAAAATTTGTATGTAAACTTAACCCAAAGTTGCCAAATTTTCTAAAAAATGAATATACACTTACGGTAGTGTCGCTGGAAGTTACGTCGACCAAATTTTAAGATAAGAGCGGTAATATGACCCATTTTCTATTAGCTTTCAACTGCTTTTTACAGAACTTAGCTAAAAAATCTTGAAAAAAGTTATTAAGTAAATTAATCCTTGATGTCATCGACCAAAAGTTTGGGGTCACCCCTCAATATGATGTATCGGCCAAAAGTTTGGGGTCACTTTCGTAAAACATGGAAAAGTGATTTGGTGATATCTTCGTCATCTATAGTTCAATTTTAATTATTTTTGACTCATTTCAAAGATAATTAACTAAATTTACGTTTGATGTCTTCAACTTAACATATTTAACGATTTTTGTATATAAAAATTTTATGTAGAGTTAGCACATTTTACCACGCTTCAAAAAATGAGGCAACTTTACGTTAAGTTTTAGTATGTAAATTTCAACAAATATGTGTGCAGTGTCTATGCAGTAAGTATCATTCATTTTGTTCAAATAAGCCAAGAAGAATTAAAATTGAATGAAAGATGACAAAGATAACAACAAATCACTTTTCCATGTTTTACGATAGTGACCCCAAACTTTTGGCCGATACAGCATTTTGAGGGGTGACCCCAAACTTTTGGTCGATGACATCAAGGATTAATTTACATAATAACTTTTTTTCTAGATTTTTTAGCTAAGTTCTGTAAAAAGCAGTTGAAAGCTTATAGAAAATGGGTCATATTACCGCTCTCATCTTAAAATTTAGTTGACCCAACTTCCAGCGACACTGCCGTAAGTTTATATTCATTTTTTAGAAAATTTGGCAACTTTGGGTTAAGTTTACATACAAAATTTTTTGAAAAAGTTTCTTTTAAGGACAAACTTTTCGAAATCCCGCGCCAACAGTGCATCAGAACTTCAGACGCACAAATCTCAAGAAGCAAGCTTTAAACAACAGTACATTTTATTATTCTGTTCCTGCTCACTTGTAATAAGCTTAAAATGAGAAGATCAGGTATGCTGGTTTTGTTTACGAAAAGATTTGTGCGCTCGAAATCGTTAGTAGGTGTCAAAGTCGGCCATTGTGACGGCCATTTTGGGATTCTAACAAGTCTGTCCTTAAATCATGTTCAAAGTTGCTTTGATTTATTATCTTTTGAATGAAACCTAGGGTTTTGAAATCGGACGCAAATTGGCGGAGATATGGGCCTAAAAAAATGACATGTTTTTGAGGGGGTGACCCCAAACTTTTGAACGGGAGTGTACATCTATGATCGCCCATCTTCCGGGCGGCCAACTTTACGTAAAGAAACTCCCTCTGATCGAACCCCCTGAAAACCAACACCAAAAAAAGAGACGCGTAATCGTCGTAATCTCTCATCCGCTGCCTCCTGGCGGATGATGGCAGCCAGCGGCCCGCGCGAGTCAATCGAAATCCGGTGGCCCACCGATTACGACGACGGCGGCGGCGGCGGCGAAGGTATCGGATGCGACGCATCAAAAGCGGTGATCTCGGCCGGCGACGATTAACAAAAAAATCGCGAACCGTCCCGCATCGCACTTCGGACGACGGCGGACAACAACCGAGAGGTTGGTCCGGTCGGTTAGCGATTGTAAAATTAACCAAAACGCGCATGAAAATGAGGGGAAAAAA
The DNA here is from genome assembly GCF_035046485.1 of Aedes albopictus. NCBI lineage: Eukaryota > Metazoa > Arthropoda > Insecta > Diptera > Culicidae > Aedes > Aedes albopictus. The sequence continues at coordinate 382,515,056 of NC_085138.1, forward strand.
CGCACGAGCGAGAGAAGAAGGTAGAGGATGTTGGTGTAAAATGCATCATTTGGGGGGTGGCATAATTAGGGAAACCAAACGATTTCCTAACAAAGCGGTATTGGCTACTGCAAGCGAGGAGCACTTTACCCCGCATTCCCCATATGGAAACCCGCGCCCGCGCCGCTTGCATTGCAAAAAAGCAACAAAAACGCAGAAACGATACACACGACGCCGCTCCGCTGTTGCACATCGTTTCGCTTGAAGGCGGTTGCGCGGTGATGGCGGTGGTGTCGGAGGCGGCGATCGCGAGCCCGAGATGTGGGTCGAAAGTTTTTGGGAAACGATTTCTCTGACCCAATTATTGCGTGTGGTTTTTTTTTTTTATTCTTCGGGCTCGGTTTCGGCAGTACTCGGCGAGTCGGCAGTCGGCCCTGCTTGCCTGGGGGTGCGGCACGGTCGCGGCGGCGACGAACTGTTTTGGGGCGAAAATAGTTTTTTTTTTCGTTTTTGCTATCTGTCGGCCGACCGTCGTTGTCGGTCGGAAGGGAGTTGGGATCTTCCGAATGCGAAACGGATGATGGCGGGACCAATTAGCGCAAATCTAGACTCTTTCGTTGGGTGATCTTTGGGAAAGTTTCGGTCGGAGGGGTTTTGGGAATCGGCGCTTTTTTTTTTTGGGAAAGCAACCGACGAATTTGGCGTGTTGAATTAGATGCCCTGGAGCGCGGATCTATGTTTCTGTTGAGCTGTGCTATTCTGTCACGCACCAAGAAATCTCTTCTATCTTCGTGATAAACTCCATTTCTGAAAACGCAGGAAAAAATATGAGAACTTCGGAATAAAAGTCCTTTGAAGGTGGTGTTTTTGAGCAATTCTAGCTTTCTTACGAAAGCAACCTAGTGGTGAAGATGTTTCAATGGTTATAGCCAAGCTAGGGTCCTCAGGTAGCCTAGTGGATCGCCAATCCGGAGACGGCGGGTATGATTCCCATTCCTGTTGGGAAAATTTGCTCGACTCCCTGGGCATAGTGTATCATTGCACTTGCCTCACAATATACAAATTCATGCAATAATGGCAGGCAAAGAAAGCCCTTCAATCAATAATTGTAGAAGTGCCCAAGAACACTAAGTTGAAAATAGGCAGGCAAAGTTCCAGTGAGAACGTCGTGCCATAAAGAAATAGAAGATAAGAAGAAGAAGAAGAAGAAGAAGAAGGAGCCAAGCTTCGCCCATCAACCTTGTACAGTACCGACGACTGACACGGTACGACCTAAAGCGGCTGAAGCAATTGTGTATCGCCAGTGCGTTTCTACATGATTACACTGCTCGACAAAATTTTACAAAATTTGGTGTTATGGGATGAGAAAAAATATAACAGGGGTTTGGGACTCTAGAAGTGTCATAGTGAAAGAATTTTTGAAAAATATTGGACCGGGCCTTCACAGTTTAAAACCGAAGTTTATATGGAGAACTTGGGGTGTTCAATTGATATGTGCATTAGAACGTGCCGTGCATATTTTAAGGCGTTTTCAGTATTTGGGTTAGTTTCGTTATTGTTTAGCGCCTAAATATATGCACAGCGTGTTCTAATGCACATATCAATTGAACACCTCAAGTTCTCCATACAAACTTCGGTTTTAAACTGTGAAGGCCCGGTCCAATATTTTTCAAAAAAATTTTCACTATGACACTTCTAGGGTCCCAAACCCCTGTTATATTTTTTCTCATCCCATAACAAAATTAGTGTTGAACGGTGTTATTGGAGTAAAGTTAAAGCTGCCATCAAACAACATAGCTGATGCCGCCGTCGCAACGGAGTCGAAGGAACGATTGGTTCGACGAGTAGTGCAGAGACGGACGGCCATGCTGCAACATGAGAGCCTGCAGACAGGGATGTTTTCGAACACCTGGTAATCGTTTGACTCATTTTTCCATAACTCAGTTCAGAAACCTAATATTGAATTGTGGTGTTCGGCAAAGTTGTAGATTAGTGTTTTTCCTACAATTATACACTGTTCGACAAAAAAAAAACTGCCGTGATCAGAGACCCCATTAGTAGGGCATAAAAGCGCATGGAAAATGTAGAAAAATGCCATTTTCAAATATGTTGGGGCACCCCTAGAAACTTTTTGAGATGAGTTTGAATTTTATTCATTTTTGATGGTTTGACACGAGTTTTAGAAATCATCATAAACACTTTTGAAATACAATATCTTTGAAATGCAATTTTGTGCACCGCTGACACTTTCACAGATCGGATAAGTAACTTTGATAAATAACTAGGCAAAATTTCAGCCTATTACGACATTCCGTTTCATTGATACATATCCGGGAAGAATCAAATATGACTTATATAATACAAATCTTTGAAGTTTTCTCTTAATTCAATCACAAAAAGCTAACCCCTATCCTTATCTATGCACAACAAAATATCTATTTTACCTTGATATGACTTCAAACTGCTACATTTATGATCTAAATAATTGAATTCAAATTTTCGAGAAGAAGATCCGGTCGATTTTTCAAATTACTAACGTGGTAGGCCTGTGTAAAAATTAAAAAAAAAAAAAAATTTAAAAATCTAATACATTTTTATTTTGCGATCAGTACGAATCTATATTCACTATGATCTGATTCACCTATGATTCACTCGAATCATTAGAAGAACCTCCTAGCCTTACCAAAGTGGTAAAATTGATAACTTTATTGAATAAAACAGGCGGGGCATAATGAGCAGGTGGGGCATAATGAGCACCTTGTATTTTCACTGTAAATTTCAAAATTTTCAAAACAAATTGCTTGATTGTAGCTTAGTTATCTCAAATCCAATGAATTGATGACGAAACATTTGTCAAAAAAGCCGTTTGCTTTGAAAAAAATGGTCAAAATGCGTGAAGTGGTCATGTACTGGGAAAATATTATAAGAATCAGCTGACCTAAAATAAGGTTTTGGAATCGAAATAAGAACGTAGTGGGTATCTATCAAGTTTCTTGATATTTCCTGGGTCAATGAAATGTATTTGTAACACTTTTAAAATATTTGTATAATTTTTTTGATAAAAAAAATACTTTAAAAAGCTGATGGTAGGGTGGGGCAAAATGAGCAACTGGTGGCAAAATGATGAAAATGATTAACATCTCAAACAAACGAATTTCGCTTTTGGTTTTCTCCGCTACCATGCATGGAGTAAGGTTTTGTCATAAATTTTCAATTTATTAGCTTGAAAAAAAAATCAGTATCTGTATATTTTCACCGTTTAAAAATGCCTTGATAATAAACTCCTTGGAACCCCGCGGTTCCCTACAAATTAAACCCCATAATCCCCTCAAATTCTCATCGTTTGTTGCCGGTATACTTTATCATTGACAAGAACAGTCAATTAGCAATTGATTGTGTACAAAACAGGGATTGATCATCCTGCTCCACCTAGGGTGCTCATTATGCCCCACCCCCAAAATGCAATCCACGATTTCATACGTTTTTAAAAACATAAAATTTTAATCATTTATAGCTTTATTCGAAATTTCAACGATTAGTTTTTGTCAGTTAAGGTTCAAATGAGGATTATACGTAACAATTGCACATTGATTGCGCTTAATTTACTGGATTTGGTGACAAAATGCTTAAGCTGCTCATTATGCCCCGCCTACCCCTATTTCAATACAATGAATTGAAGCTGGAATTGCGCAGAAAACATGGTTTAAGTTCACGACTGTTCAAAACAATGCAACCCTAAAAATGCAAGCCCCATTTACTATTAGTAATCGTACAAACACCATTGTTTTCATCACATTTTAGTTAGTTTTACAATAAAGAATGTGTATATTGGGGCATTACCATTGAAGACACTTTTATGAAATTAATTGAATTTGTCATGTAGTAAAATATTTCCAATCTTAATTTCAAGCTCAATAATGTCCTCCACGATTGAAAAAATGCTTTATATGTTCCAGCGGCATAGGGACTGGGACCATTTGGGCAGGTCACCTATTTTGGGTACTTGTGTCTATAACTCAGTCAATTTAGAACCGATTGATTTGATTTTTGAGACACGATCAGATACGCACAGTATCTGGCTATGTGCAACAATTCAAGTCAATCGGTTTGGAATTGACTGAGTTATAGCAGCAAGTGCCCAAAATAGGTGCTCGTGCCCAAATGGTCCCAGACCCTATTTTTTAATAGGGTAAACAGGTATAATATGCCCCCCCTAAGCAGAAATGGCAATATATCTGAAATTGGCGCCTTATTCCATCTATTGTCCACTGCAAATCGTTGTTTCTTAAGTCAGTGAAGTGCTGCATGAGAACTTTACCTCTGGAGGGACGGCTATGGAAGCTTTGAAACGTTTTCCGAAAACGTTCCAAAATTTACCTTATCAAAACAAACGGGGCAATACGCCCCATCAAAAGAAAAACGTCCAGCCCCGGGATAAAACTGTACCAGGGGATAATTCTACCACATGCTTATCCTAGGAGGGCCTTTTAACAAGTGTTTAACTGTATAAAAGTTGCAAAATAGCATAAGCGAACAGAACTAGCTTCGTTTACAATGAAGCCAGCTTGCAAGAGGTAAAATATTACGCCAAAAGCCTCGATTTCAGACTTTTTGATATTTTTATTGCTTTTCTATACCAATCAACTAACGGACCAGCTTGATGGCAATTAATCATCAATATTTAAGATTTCCAATCGATCCCGCATGCAAAAAGCGCTTGAATCGCTAGAAAATGAAGGGGGGCGTTTTGCACCGGTGGGGCGTATTATACCCTTTTACCCTATAGTGTTAAATACTATCTATCCAGAAGCACTAAGGCTAGTTAATATAATTTATTTACTTAACTCCAAATGTGTTTCAATGAAGAGGTCGTTGGAATTTGAATTTCTTTTCCGCATCGTATTTGAATTTTTAAGAACATGGAACTGCTTGATATCTACCAGGTCAAGCAATCTGGAACGGTTACTAAGGTACACACCAAATCATTGAAAAGCGTTCTCATCCATATGCGATAAATTTATATTTAAATTTGGGCACGAATCGGAATTCGATCAAAACAAAATACTTCCTTGAATCAAGTGGACGTAGTGTATTTTGCCTGAATTGTGATCCTAATCCACCGCATTCAAAATCGCAGTTTATTGATATTTGAACATGATTATGAAAGTAACATTTGATATCAAATATTACAATGAACTTTGTTTTTGAAAACTGCACTTAGAACATTAAATTTATTTGGAAGAGTTTATCCTTAAAATACTCATGCTGACCTCAATGAATTAATCTAACTTTCTTCCTGTAGATCCTTTGTAAACATATCCTAAAATTTCTCGTATAGCTTTCCAGAATCATACTTAGGTAAACCAGATGTTTGAAATACAATGTTCATCTTCTTTAGTCAGAGACTTCAAAATACATTATTTGACACTAGAAAACGGACGTCACATCTAGTGACCTAGTGCAGAACTTGTAAAGAAACGTTTTCTCCGACTGGAGCGGAAATCCATCCAATATTCCGAGGCGTTTGAAGTATCCAAAAGACTGACGCTGTACGGCATTAACGCAAAGAAGTTTTTTAAATGGATATGAACATAAACGTGCTTAATGGGATTAGATTAAAAAAAAACTTGAAAGATTTTCTCTATATAAGTCACAGTTAAGCCTTCGCGGATATGTATCAATGAAACGGAATGTCGTAATAGGTAGAAATATTGACAAGTTATTTATCAAATTTGCTTCTCAGATCTATGAAAATTTCAGCGGTGCACAAAACTGCATTTCAAAGATATTGTATTTCAAAAGTGTTTATGATGATTTCTAAAGCTCGTGTCGAACCTTCAAAAATGAATAAAATTCAAACTCATCTCAAAAAGTTTCAAGGGATGCTCCAACAGATTTGAAAATGGCATTTCTCTACATTTTCCATGCGCTTTTATGCCCTATTAATGGGGTCTCTGATCACGGCAAAAGTTTTTTTTGTCGAACAGTGTTATTACCAAGGACGCCGTATTCTAACTTTTATATATACAACGCTAGAGCGCTAGTACCACCTACTCATACTAAACGATCGAAAAATCCGATCGTTTAGTATAAGTAGCTGGTACTGATACTTTTACGACGTAAATATTAGAGTTAGAATATGGCGTCCATGGTGATAATTGTAGGAAAAACACTAATCTACAACTTTGCCGAACATAACATTTCAATATAGGGCTTCTGAACGGAGTTATGAACAAATGAGTTAACCGATTGCCAAGTGATCGAAAACATCCTTGCCTGCAGAACGTCACAACCGGAAGCAGGAGATCAACCTCTTCCAGGCAGGGATGAGAAATGTACTTGAAAAAACGGTTACCGGTTGTACATTTGACATTTTTCCACACGAACATCACAGGCCCAGCCAAACTCAAACTGTTCGAAAAACAAATGTCATAACATTTTTTTTCCAGCAGCCTTCTTCCTCGAAATGGTTTCCAAGCACGAGGGCGCCGGTACTCGAGCACAACGACGACAAAAAATTCTGTCTCTCCCATTTTCGCATTTTTCTGCGTTTCAAACCGCTTCTAGACAAACTTCATTATATGCATCATGGAGCTAGGAGTGTGCTCTAGCTATTTGTGCAAACATATTCAAATTATCCACTAAAACAAGGGAGTTATTAACAGTTGAACATATTTGACATTTTTCGCAATCACCCGCCTCGGCATGACAGCTCATAAATATTTTTGTGGGGAAGCGAAAACTATCAAGCGCCAGCTTGACTGCCGACGGCGCGGCTGCTGATGGTATTGGTGCTGCCGTTGTTTTGTTTTTATTTTACTGTCGGTATCGATGAACGGAAAAGAGAAAAAAGTATTTTTGCCATCCCTGCTTCCAGGAGAAGAAATGCCGCCTGACAGAAGCGGAGTGTGTAGAAATAGAAGTGCCGAAAGGCTTCGTGCCGAAATGTGCGGCGATAAGGAAAGGTGGAAGCAGCACTTCGGCGAACACCTAAATGACGCAGAGATTGTAGGCACGGAGGTTCCCGAAATCCCAGAGGTTGGAAGAAATGAATACGTAAATACGAAGGGTGATGGGAACCAACCCTTATTGGATGAAGTTAAGGATGGAATCCAGCAGCTCAAGAACAATACGGCAGGTTGTAAGTATGGCATCAAGATCTGAGAAACGGAATAGCTACCTGAAATGCGGAAGTTAGCTTTGAACCCTCCAGATGGTGTTGAACCTGCAGGAATAAAAGCGACCGGTTAAATGAGGTAGAATTGTACATATCTGGAATGAATTAAAAGTGTGGCAAATGCTGATCGAGGTATCAGACATCAGTAGATATCCATTGAGTTAGATTGATGGTGACGTCATTTTTTTTTGTGTATTTTAACTAAGCTAATTCTTTACACTCTTGCTATGCCTCTGGTCATGGTGAGCTGGTTCCAATATTTAGGTTAAGGGCCCAGGAGAGTGTTCCACAGTTTTCCTACCTGAGTGTTAAGCTTTAAGTTAAAATACACGTTAATAAAAATTAAAAAAAAGCTTTCCTATCGGCCTGAAGAATATATGATCGGCCTATGGGTGAATAGATTGGTTACAACGGAGGATTATGGGAACGATACGCGATACGGATCAACTGGATTGGATATTAGGAGCTAGATGGCAAAAGATACTCGACGCGGCGGAAAAAGTTAAGAGCCAGGAAGTGCTTGGCAGCGGGTGTAGCTCAACTACGAAGTTCTAAGAGGAGCTCGACAGGCAAGCGGATCTTGGAAACTGAGAGGACTACAGTGGCACAAATATCCCAAGTGTGGAATAAATTACCTCTGGAGCCGGCCTTCTAAAGCTAACTGACACGATAGGGCGAGCCTTGCTCTTCGCGGTCATGGTGAGCAAGTTTCAAGTAGGAAGCGTAAGTATACCAAGTGTATAAAATAAAAGGATAGTGCCAATCGTCAAGTACCCAGGAGAAGAATAAAGAGAAGGATGCTTCAGCGTAGATTCAACGGAACGAATTCTATCCCAACAAGCATCCAGGACAGTTTCTTGCAAGCCATGAAGCCCATCAACCATAAATCGAAAAAAACCGTTTGAGACCATCTCCGTCGCCCTAGACGTTATGCTCAATCGTTTTATGGTTACGTTGGTACAAAATCATCTCAATTTTTTCGTGTATCTTCAACTCTCCTCTTTTTATGCCATCCGCCCAACAACCGTCCCGTCCGCCGGGTGCCGCATCTAGCTCAACCAACGCACTCTAGATATGCTGCGATCGCGCGCACCCCGTAACAGTCACCGCCGCACAAGCATTAGGCCGCCTCAGCCTCAGCCAGAGGAACATCAAGCAAGAGCGCTATACCTAACGTAACACGCATTTATCGGCCGCAATCTGTTACGCGACGCGGGCTGGCTGGCGGGTGCTCCCGCGCCGCATCTCATTGACTGGGCTTAGCGAAGAGGCTGCAACGGCGGCGGCAGCATCGCCACCGACCGTAGCGCATAGGCAATCAGGTTGGCTGACTTCGTCACGACGCCGCCGCACCGGCGTTGACTGTCGCTACCGCTTCTCTTTTGGGGTCTCCGGCGGAGACTCGATAAAGTGCGCGGGAAGAAATCATCATCCCTCAAAGAGCGTTTGAGTGTTATGCGCGTACCGCAGCGCAGTGGTCCATCGCGACCACCCCTCGAAAATCAATTACCCGCGCGGAGGTTACGCACACAGAGGATGCCCCCGCTAGCTGATTATGGATCGACTTCTTCTGATGGAAACTGGAGCAATTGCAACGACCAGCGCAACGGAAAGGGTGACTTCAATTTGTTGCCTTAGAACCAGTTGTCAATCGCCGCGCAGATGGTGACCTAAAAGTGCTGACTGGTTCGTCACGGCGATAACTTTATGGATACGCATAGGGGCCATCGAAGGGAGATGGAAAATTTTACACGGCAACCAGTTTAGCGCATCGCTTTGGGTTTGTTTTCGTTTTCAGTGAGCGCTGGACTGGACGACTTAATTGAAAATGCTTTCACACCACAACACCGATCGTCGTCCTGTTCCGACGATCCTCGACGTGACCTTGTTTTTTGGCGTTTTTTTTTTCGCAGGACGCAACAATTTCAACATAAATGAGGAGAATGACAGAGGAATGGAAACAATGTGGTTTCTCTCATTTTTTACAACTCTTTTTTTAATCGGTGGTTGGTATTTACATTTTTGATATGCTGTATAAACAAGTCGTAAACAAAATTCTTCAAGGATGCCATCGAATTCAGGCCGAGAGTGTTGCATTCGAAAACAACGGTTTTGAGTGTGTGAACCGATTGCAGGTATAGAAGAATGAGGAATTCAGTTCGCGTGAAGAGGTCTTGTTCCTGGGAAATTGAGATGGGACCAAGGAGATTTCCAGGAAGTTTCCAGAAATCCAATCAAAACGGAGTTCTAAGGATCTTGAAGGGATTTCAAGAGCATTAAAGGGCGTTCTTTTAGGTTTCATTGACGTTTTAATGTGAGTACGAGAATTTTCTGGGTGTTTCAATAGAAGGTTTCAGGGGCGATTCAAGGCTTTTCAGAGAGTTGCAGGGTCGTTAGATTTTTTTTTATTTCATTATAGTCTCAATGGGATTACGGAGATTACAGTGGCTTTTCGAGGCTTTTCAGGTAGGTTCATATCAGGCGAGTTTCAGGAACATTTTAGGATTTCAGGGGCATTTCAAATCGATTATGTGGATTTCAATGAGATTGTGGAAGTTTTAAGGCCGTTTCAGCGCATTTCTGGGGTGTTGCCAGGGTTTTCGTGAAGAGGTCTCCAAAAATCTCCTGACATTTCCTGAAACGCCTCTGAATTCCGCTTTTGAATGCACCAAAAAATATCTGAAGCTGCCTTAAAACCCCCTTAGATCCATATAATGCACCTGAGACCCTACGAAGCCCCCGAAAACGCCTGCATAACGCCTCTGCAACGCGCTGATAATTCTCTGGAACTTCCTGCAATGCCTCCGAAATCCCCCTAAAACCGCCTCGGACCACCCTCAGAAACCCCCGAAAACGCCTACGTTACACCTCTGACACTCGCCGAAAATCCTCTGAAAATTTCTGAAATGCCCTCGAAAACGCCCCTGAAACTTGTTACAAAAATCAATGTCCCCACATTCTTACAGTTACCCAGTTACACGCATGAATCTTTCGCGGTTTCCGGAACAGTTCGAAACCACTTGGAACTCCAGGTTCATATTGCGAAACTATTTTTGTTTGCCTGAAACGTCTTGAATACCTCTTAGAACGCCCCTTAGACCCCCTGAATTGATCCCTTGAATCTCTCCTTAAAGCTCCTGGAAACCCCCTAAAATGCTCCTGAGACCTTAGGTAGCCCTGAAAGCGTCTGATTCTCTTGAAACATCCCTGAGATACCCTTGACACCCCTTAAACGCCCCTAAGACGTTTTGATACACCCTGGTACCTCCTGGAATGCCTCTGGGACCCATTAGAACTCCCCTGGAATCTCATGAAGCCTCCTGGAACCCCCCTGAAACTATCTGCCCCTGAGACGTCCTGAAGAACTCCTGAGAAATCCTAGAATCATGAAGCCCCCTGCGAATCCTGAAACGCTCCTGAGATCTCCTAGAACACCCTTCAAAAACTCCTGCAATCTCCTGGTACCCCGTTGGGGCCTTCCTGCAACCTACCTTTGCTCGCCACCGTAAACGCGCTCTGGCCGCCGTTGCCATAGTTACCGTCATTATTACATTCAATTAGGCTCAATATTGGTTCTGAGTATTGACTGTCAAACGATAAACTGCAACGATCGACGCGCCACCATCTTTCGAATAGTGGAGGGTGTAGGTACCTTTTTCGCGGTGTTGTTTACGGTGAAGCAACACCGCGAAAAAGGTATCTGTACTCACCAACATTCGAAAGATGGTGACGCGTCGATCGTTCTACGCTAGCGATTGTGCGGTGGGGTGGTGACGTTTGGAGGCGAATAGCTCACCCTCTTTTTATGCAAGGCAGAAAAAAGGTGCATAAATTGAAAGAGCATAAAAAATAACCAGCATAAAAATAAAACCAACATTCAAACTAATTCAAATTGGATCATATATTTTATGTGGTGAATTATTTTTATGATGAATGATTAATGATTGATTTTACTATTTTCTTATGATTAGGATTACTGATTAATCATTAAATAGCGAAAGCAGTATGATTAAGATTAATGATAATTGATTAAACGACATTTTTTTGTGATTATGATTAATGATTGTTGATTAATCTTAATCATTAATTATTATTCATGATTAAATTAATGATTGATCATTAACGCTCTGTTTTCACTTTCACACTAGATTTTTGAATCTGGTGATAATTATGAGGGAACTACAGCACGCATATTTTTTTCTAACTTCGCTACTTGTTCTAGAACCAAATTCTTCCACAACGACAATAAAACTTTTTTGAAAGAATTATAAGTATGTTCTATTCATTTTTTTTCTCATTCTATATACACTACCCGTCATAAGTACGGACTCAAATGAAAACTAGAAAATTCATTCGGCTTTATCTGATTATCTGAAAAGATGCAGTTTTCAGCAAAGTTGTACTAAAGGTCGTTGACATCATAAGGACAATCAGTTTGGTTCGCAATTCTGCCACTAGGTGACGCTAGTGAGCATGTAAAAATGAGCATTTTTCAATAGCACAATCTCACAATCTTAATAAGATAAGTGGTTTGAGTATCAGAAGGACCTGAACCACTTGAATGTGAAATGAGTTAGACCTAAATCGCTTAAATATGAAGTGAATCTGACCTGAATCACTTGAATATGAAGTGAAAAAGACCTAAATCCCTTGAATATGAAGTGAATCAGATCAGAATCACGGGAATATGAAGTGAATCAGAATTGAATTACGTTTGTATGAAATGAATTAGTCTTGAATCACTACCGTCACCTAGCGATGAACCAAACTGTTTTTCTTTGAGACGTCTGCGTTCTTTTGAATCACTTTGGTCGAACACTTGAACTTTCTATCTGATCGTCAAATAGAACTGGTTAAAAATGCTCATGTTTCAATGCTCATTAGCGTCACCTAGCAGCTTAAAAGCGAACCAAACTGCTTGCTTTTATGTTGTCAATGATCTTCTGAATAACTTTGCCGAAGATTTGGTCTTTGTAGTTTATCGGGATCGGGATATAGAGCTGGTTACAAATGCTTATTTTTACATGCTCATTGGCGTCACCTAGAGGCAAAATTTCAAACCAAACTGCTTGCCTTTATGAAGCAATTAACCTTCTGAACAACTTTGCCAAAGAATAGAACTTTCTGTCATATCGGGATCACGAGATAGAGATGGCTAAATCTGCTCATATTGAAATACTTACTAGCGTCATCCAGCGGCAGAATTACGAGCAAAACTGTTTGCCTTCAATACCTATGTGCCTGAGCCTCATTTTGCACCCAATTTCAGTCAGTTCTGAGTCAGTTCGCAACAAAAACTCGTGAAATCATGACAGCTGATCACAAAACCCTTCTGGTATATGGAACCGGGATCATGGTTTCAGATTTTACCGTTGTTCCGGATTTATGACTGGGGGTACTGGGGTAACCTCCTTAACAGATAGGGGTTCAATCTATAATTCGCCTTCAAAAACTAGCTTGTGACATTCCAAACTTCATGATTTTACAATTACAAGACTATTGATACATGTTCATGACTTACATGACTTCTTTTCTTTGGATGTTCCAGAAAACTAATGTCCCAAGGGAAGTGGCCACTTTCTTACTTGAAACCTAGCATGCGACATATCAAACTTCATGATTTTGCAAAACAAGACTATTGATACATGTTTCAAGAAGTTTTAACTACACTGCACAATGGTCCGAATCTACGTTTTGGCAGGAAGAAATCCCTATCTCGTTAATCGTTATCGTTAATTTTAGGCGTTTGGTGTCTTCAGAGAAGTTTTTTGCATTTGATTGCTGCATCTTTTCCCAAAAAAAAAATTGATTAGGGTGATCCTCGTCTTACCTCAAATCTGGAATAGAGGTATCAGAAGGCCGGCTCTAGAGGCACGTTATCCTCCATTTGGGACATTTGTGCGTTTGGGACGTTTTTTTACAATTACTTTTTTTATTTGACTTTTTTCGAAGATGTGAGCTTCGGCGCATTTGAAGTGCAAGTATAACGCATATTTTTGTTGCTAAGTCTTGTCATTCATATGTTATGGACAGTTTTGACTTAAAAACAACGATGTCTTGAAATGCTCATATCTCATGGAGTTGGTAAGGTAAAAAAAGCAGATCCATGTGGTTGTTGATTGTATAGCATAAAGTTAGCTGTTTTGTGAATTGATCGAGCTGCTGCCGCGACTAGTTCAAAGGTAGATTAAAATTGGTTCAAATCATGATTACGATGGTTCAAATTAAGATTAAAATCATTCAGATTTTCTCGTTGGATTCCTGCCAAAGATCCTTCCAAAATTTATCCAAAGTTCCATCATGAGTTTCACTTAGTGGTTTCTCGGAATAACTTTCCAACAGTTTTTCTCGGGATTTTTTATAATTTTTTGCAGAAGTTCTTCCAGTAATTTCTTCCAGAAAGCCTAAGGGCATTTTTCTAGGGCTATCTCTTGGATTTTCTCCCAGGATTTTTCGTTCGGAGTTCCTTCTTGCATTTCCTTAATTTTTCCTCCCGGGATAGGTCCAAGAACTTTGTTTTCTAAATGTCCTTGTTTTTCTCAAAATTTCTTCTGAAGTTTCCCTTCGATTTCTACAAGAATTTCATACAAGGTATTTCGTAAGTTATCCCAGGAAATAATCCTGCACAATCTCCTGGAGCAACTATTGAAGAAATCCCAATAGGAGCATCCAGAATCTCGGAACAATTTCTGTTTGGGACTTCACGAGGAGCTCTGGGAATAATCCCGAGAATATCTATAAAACCAATAATCTCAGGTGGATCACTGCTAGCATTCCGGTAAACAACAATGAGGAAAAGCCAGGAAACAGCTCTGGAAGAAATCACGTGAAGGACTCCATGAGAAATATCAGCTATAGCTCCTGCAGAAATCCAAGAAGGTACTTCGGAAAAATCTTCGGAGAAATTGCAGGGTAAATTGAGAAAAACTCTGAGAGACATAGCATGGCCTCCCATGGGTAACACCGGAAGGAATTTTCTGGTAGGTGTTCCGGGAGAAACCGCGAGAAAAATCTCTGGTGAAACTTCGAAAGAAATTCCGCAAGAACCTTTAGGACACAACCAACACACAATGCCACATAATGGTCACGGCAGCGCAGATGGCACAGAAACTAGAGTAATGTAATTCTAACCCAATGCTAGAATTACTTAAGCCCTGCCAAGATGGTTCCACTTTCCTATATGCTGCTTTGTGGAAACAAATTTTTGAATAAATTACTGGAGAAACTTCAGGAGAAATCCCGGGAGGAACTCCTGCAGAAATTTCGTGTAAATCTCCTTAAGAAATTCTTGAAGGAGCTCTATTAGAAATTACAGGAATAACTCAATTCCAGGAAGTCCCGAGAGGAATCACGACAAATCTCAAGAGGAATCTTGAGAGAAACTCCTGAAAAAATCTTGTTTTTTTTTAAAAAGACACTACACCGTCTTCAGCCAGAGGCTGCACAGACTGAACATTACATTCACGAGACAACGGACAACACACATAACACCCAGTGGCCCAATGGCGAATTTTCCGTTTGACGAAAAGTTTGCCCCGACTGGAGCGGGAATCGAACCCGCACTCCGAGGCTTACGAAACGCCTAGACGACTGACGCCGCTAACCGCACGGCCACGAAGCCCTGAAAACTCTATGAGAAAATCTTTGGGCAAAACGCAGGGAGAATCCCACGAGAGACTCTAAGATCAATACTGGGAGGTTAATCAACTGAATAAATATGGCGCAACACCAATGTATTACATCTGGGAAAGTGACTGGGAAAAAAATCTGTTGGATCCCCGGGAAAAAATTCAGGAGAAATTGGTCGGAATTCAAGTATCCTGGAAGATTCATAAGGCAGAATCCCCAAAAAAAATACGAATCTTGGAAAAAAAAATGGTAAAAGATAAATAATCAATCCTTCCTTCTTCTTGGCGTGCGTTCCCACTGGGACAAAGCCTGCTTCTCAGCTCCACAGTTATTAACTGAGAGCTTTCTCTGTTAAAAACCATTTTTCATGTGGGGTATCGCGCCACTTGGGCGGTGGCTTCTATATTCGTCTGTTTTCCACTATAACTCAGTCAATTTTGAACCAGTTGACTTGAAATGTTGTGCACGGGTAGATACTATACCTATAACTCACCGCATTCCAAAAAATGTGTGAGTTGGTTCAAATTTGACTGAGTTATAGCGGAAAACAGACGAAAATAGAAGCGACCGCCCAAGTGGCGCGATTCCCTGTATATCGTGTGGCAGACACAAAGATACTCTATACCCAAGGAAATTTCTATTACGAAAAGTTCCTGGACCGATTGGGAATCGAGCCTATCATCCACATCATGGTCTTGTTGAATAATCACGTCTTTACGGCTGCAGCTATGGGCCCCTACATTTGCACCGTAAGGCCAATGGATCTGTTACACTAGAATGCGGTCAATAACAATGCATAAAAAAATGAAACTGCACCGCTAAAAAGTGTATCAAACAAAACAGGGTCCCACTCCGACTCCATTAATCTTTCCCACTCACGTCTCTCCTTTAAATCCCCCCAGAGCATTGCGCATTCTCAACCACTCGAGAGAAACGATGATGACACCTGTCGCACTGCTTTCTGTCACCACACCGCAACCGTTTGCGCTTGGCCGCAGCAGTAAGTAGATCAAATTCAGAGCTCCCATCCAACCAACCTGTCCTGGGTGTTGAATGAACCACACCACTGCTGCAGAGCCAGACACACTCCACTCGGACATTCCGACCTATATCGTGGCGGTGCGGTGGCGGCGGGGCGGCCGGCCGAGCCGTGGGTCGTCTCGGACGTTTCACTCCTATAAAAAGATTGAAAATAAAACTTTCGTTCCCGCGCCTCATTTTCACTCTCTTACGAACAACGATGACGAAGCCCCCGCCCGGCCCGGACTAGATGCGATGCGGAGAGGCCCGCTGGGGTGAAGGGGATCATGGGACACGAAGGGGTGCGTCACGGCAGGTAGATCCGCGCTAGTTTCGCGTTGGCCTGCCTGTTTGGTGCTGCTGCTGGCTGGCTGTTGCTGTTGATGATGATGGTGGTGATGAGTCGTAGCCCAGTCAGCCAATTGTGCGTTTTCGTAACTCTCACTCTCTTGGGAAAGAGAATTACGTCTGGGCTGCTGCTGCTGGTGCTGGTTGGGGGTCTTGGCTCTGGGTTTCGCGCAGCCCGTCGTCTTCTTTACACACCACGCGGGCTGTGTGCGATCGCGGCTCGGCGGAGGCTTCGTAACAAGTCCCAATTTTTTAATGACTCTTTGGTGCGATCGCGCTCTGTTTATTTAATGGGAGTTGGAAATGTTACGCGCGCGCTCGGATCGACCGACGGCGGCATGGCTGAGCATATGCGAACCCCAGCCAAGCCAAGTGAGCAGCGCGCGAAATTGAACCAGGTTGATCAATCTAGTTTCTTTGCGTTTTGGTTTTAGCGTTTTCGAGTCCGGCCACCGGAAAGGGTCGTTTTTCTCTCATTGGGCTGGTAGGCACACACTTTCCTCTATAACCCCCTTCATTCGCGTGAGGTCGCTCCTGGACGAATGTGTGTGGTGAGCAATCAGTGCCACATCCTGTTCTACTGATCCGTTGAACCTGTTGGCAGAGGCTAATGATCGAACCCATATCTAATGAACTTTCTCTATCTTTCGATTGCAGATCTCCCGACCTGGATGCCGCAGCAGCAGTCATTTTTTGAGTCTACCGGATCCAAAAAGCCTTCAACATCATCGCCAGGAGTATAATGTCCAGTGGTGAACCGGACTCGGCTGGTTCCCATGGACTAGGACTTGCAGTTACGCTAGGCGGGGGCTCGTCGACCACCTCCTCAACGACCGGCTCGACACTCTCCATCATGGAGCCCCCGGCAAGTATCATCATGAAGGCCAAGGAAGAGCCGGACTGTGATATGGAGCGGAACATAGACTCCAGCATGGATAGTAGCGCCTTGGCCACGTGTCTTTCGACGACGATCTCGGCCCTACGAGCTAGTCACAATGCCAGTCTCAGCGAGGCGAACCGCGGCAACAACGGCGACGACAACCTCTCGGACAATTCGGAACCAACGAGCGAACAGCGAGCTTCGGCTGCCGCCCAACTCCTAGAAAGCCTAAAGAACAACCTCAACAACAACAACAACTCGAGTGCAATTAACAACAACAACCTGCTACACCCAAACAACAACAATAATAACAACAATGGCAACCGGAAACTCTTCGAATGCGATGTGTGCAATATGAAGTTTTCCAATGGCGCCAACATGCGTCGGCACAAGATGCGACACACCGGCGTAAAGCCCTACGAATGCCGCGTCTGTCAGAAGCGATTCTTCCGCAAGGACCACCTGGCGGAGCACTTTACCACACACACCAAAACACTGCCCTACCATTGTCCGATCTGCAATCGAGGTTTCCAAAGACAGATAGCCATGCGCGCACATTTCCAAAACGAGCACGTCGGTCAGCACGATCTCGTCAAAACCTGCCCTCTCTGCAGCTACCGAGCGGGAACGATGAAGTCCCTCCGGGTACACTTCTTCAACAGGCACGGCATCGACCTGGACAACCCAGGCCCAGGAACGCCCTCGTCCCTCCTGCTCGCCCTAGATCAGCACAATCCAGCCAACCTCTTGCCGGCTCTGGCCGCCATGAACGCCGTCAACGCGTTCAGCGATTCCGGTGACTCGATGCGTTCGGTAGACAACGGGACACCACCGATGCACTTCCTCACGCCGCACGTGGAGATCTCGATGGCGGACAACAACGAGGTGGCCCTCAACTGCAGCAGGGATGCCCTGAACGGCATCAACAGCGGTAACGAACCGAGCAGCGCAGGGTCCAACAATGGGAGCGATCGCCGCGACGACCGCATCAACGACCGAAGCACTCCGACCCCATCGATTTCCTCCGGATTGGACATCAAGGCTATCGTGCGGCCCCCGAACGGCGGATCGCCTTCGTCACCGCACTCGGCCGACTCCAATGCACCCTCCAGTTCCCACTTGTCCTCCATGCTTCCATCTCAAGTACAAAGCTCAAGGCACATTATTTTTGATAACTCTATTACACCGTCAATCAGCCTGATTCCGATCAAACAGGTACGTTGTTTAACAAGCCTAGCGTTGAACTTCATCCTAGATTGAAGTCTGTAACCATCTTTTCTTTTCAGGAACCCACGACAAACGATGAGTACAATGAAACCAAACCACGAAGTATAAGCACTTCGGAAAACCAGACCTCCAACATTAGCAATTCGAGCGACACGACTGTGACACCGTCTTCCAGCCTTACGTCGCTGATCAAGGTAAGTTAGAACAAAGAGCGGTGGGGGAAACAAAGGATCACAAAAAGCAGTTGCATTGCGCATGAAAAGATTCAGTTTATCTGAAGGAATACAATTAACTTACAACAAATGCACAAATTTCATAAATGGATGAGAACGTACCTCCGGAGCAGGCCTACTGAACTAACAGTTGATTCTTAGGATTACAGTAAAAAATTGGTTAGGGTGGCCAGGTTGGTCCCTCGCCAAGAACGCTTAGCCCTAGTCCAAATTGATTTACCGCGCATAAGTGCAGTAATAGGAGATTTAAAATTCAACCATGTACTGTGAACTTAAGGAAATGACTTTTCTAAGGAATCATTCCATTATTATCTTGCCAGAACTATCGGATTTTTTCTGGAGTTTCTTTTTGTCAATAAAAATTTTGAATTTTTCTGGAAATTTATCAGGTAATTTATCGAAAACTTTATCTAGAAGTTTGCTTTAACAGGAAGCCGATAAATTAACATTTAAATGAACATACTATAAATATTTAGTACATTTCATCGAAGGCTCCTTTAATATTTAAGCAAAACTTTCACTAGACTTTTTCAATTTGCGAAGATGTTTTCGCAGTACATGATTGAGGCTTTGTTTACCATTTGAGCATTTAAAACTGGATTACTTAAATGACACTTAGATAAAATATTATAGCATCGAGAATGTTGCACGATTGAAAGAAGTTACATTATCCTGTTGTGATACATTAGAGACCCAGATTAAGTAAACCTAATTTTAAAACATACTTTTTTCTCTCCTTGAAAATTTAAACAGTTGTTAAGCTGTTGATTATACCTAAATTTGATGAAGAACAGGGATGATTTGAACAAAATCAGAGTGGGTTTTGAGTTATTGATGTAAGACATTTTGACACACATAATTAGAAAAAATCACCGACTAAAGTAAGGTTTTTTTTATCTAGTTCATTTCTTTGGGGCCCAATCGCGTTTAACGCTTTGCGGAGCCAAAGTTCAATTTTTGTATGATATGTACAAATGCAATCTTAGTACCATATATAGTATGGGTCGGAGCCAGGGTACTCGTGGCAGCTCGAGGTTAGTAAGTCACACTGTTTCAAGGATGGGCTTGGAAAGGACTGGGGTTAAGGGTTCTCTGAAGCTCTTCCGGGCGGTATCTTTGGCTTAGCGTTTTTCGGTAAGGTTTTACCAAAATCTCAACCGTTAAGTTTGTTTAACAGGAAAAAACATCCATCAAGGCAGCAACTTCTACCGAACTTCGATAGAGTTTGACATATTAACGATATCGTTTTACCGAAATTTGGTATGTTTTACAAAATTTCGTTAAAAAAAACCGTTACCGAACGCTCACCATTTGAGATATCGGTAAAATTTACCGAACGAGACTAGCAGTGCAAATATCGATTTTCTCTCATGTCAACCACAACCAGTGTGGCTGTTATTCAATCATATGTGATAATATTTTTTTTCTTTTTTTTTAGAAAATAAAAACATCTAAGACTTTCGTACAGGTAGTCGAAAGTATTTGTAATTTGATAATCATCTCCTTTTTTATATTTTTTATACACTCCCGATCAAAAGTTTGGGGTCACAAAAACATGTCATTTGTTTAGGCCCATACCTCCGCCAATTTGCGTCCGATTTCAAAACTTTAGGTTTCATTCAAAAGATAATAAGTCAAAGAAACGTTGAACATGATAAGAAACTTTTTCAGAAAATTTTGTATGTAAACTTAACCCAAAGTTGCCAAATTCTCTAAAAAATGAATATAAACTTACGGCAGTGTCGCTGGAAATTGGGTCGACCAAATTTTAAGACGAGAGCGGTAATATAACCTATTTTCTATTGTTTTTCAACTGCTTTTTACTGAACTTGGCTAAAAAATCTAGGAAAAAAGTTATTGAGTAAATTAACTCTTCGTGTCATCGACCAAAAGTTTGAGGTCACCCCTCAATATGATGTATCAGCCAAAAGTTCGGGGTCACTTTCGTAAAACGTGGAAAAGTAATTTGGTGATATCTTCGTCATCTATAGTTCAACTATAATTCTTCTTGGCTCATTTCAAAGATATGTAACTAAATTTACGTTAGATGTCTTTAACTTAACGTATTAACGTATTAACGAATTAAACGATTTTTGTATATAAAAATGTTATGAAAAGTTAACACATTTCACCACATTTAAAAAAATGAGGCAACTTTACGTAAAGTTTTAGTATGTAAATTTCAACAAATATGTGTGGTTCAATGTCAATGCAGTAAGTATCTTTCATTATGTTTCAAATAAGCCAAGAAGAATTAAAATTGAATGAAAGATGACAAAGATATCAACAAATCACTTTTCCATGTTTGACGATAATGATCTCAAACTTTTGGCTGATACATCATTTTGAGGGGTGACCCCAAACTTTTGGTCGATGACATGAAGAGTTAATTTACTTAATATCTTTTTTTCTAGATTTTTTAGCTAAGTTCTGTAAAAAGCAGGTGAAAGCTAATAGAAAATGGGTTATATTACCGCTCTCATCTGAAAATTTGGTCGACCCATTTTCCAGCGACACTGTCGTAAGTTTATATTCATTTTTAAGAAAATTTGGCAACTTTGGGTTACGTTTACATACAATTTTTTTTTTGAAAATGTTTCTTTTAAATCATGTTCAAAGTTACTTTGACTTATTATCTTTTGAATGAGACATAGGGCTTTGAAATCGGACGCAAATTGGCGGAGATATGGGCCTAAAAAAACTTTTGATCGGGAGTGTATCTCCGTTATTCCCTCAATACCGGCAAAAGTCTTTTCGCAGCTTATAATAATTGTGAGTTGTTGGGGTAAGATGGCATTTTTCAAACTCTCGTCGTTTTTAATAATGGTCATATTAGTAAAGCTATCAAAAGGTTAATAGCATCTACGGGTATGCAAAGCATAACGAGCTTGCTGTATTTCCAAGTTTACAGTGCTGTAAACTTCTAAATTTTTGAAACAAATTGTTTGTCATTATCTCAATTGCAATGAATTTTTTTTTTTTTTATTTATTTATTTATTTGATTGAGTATTGCAGAGTAAGGCATATTCCTTTTTCATTTCTACAATGCAGATATAAATTCGACTCAAATATTATAAACTACTCTTAATATTAAATGTTTAGTTCTACTGATTCTCCCCAAAGAACGCAATGCAATCTCGTCGAAAACCAATTAATGTGTTGTTGTTTTTTATTTGAGCTGGTAGCTGGTTCCAGATGGTTATGCCCCTAACAAACAAAGTATCACCATAATGCGACGTATTATGACGTGGGATTATTAAATTCATGACTCTAGAGCTACGAGATGGTTGTAGTTTTAGATACAGATAGCCAGGAGAATTAAACTTTATGATTTTGAATAAAGATAATAAAGCACGTAATCTAATAAAATCATGGAACGAACACCCTAAGAAATGTTTATGAAGATGTGAAACACTAGAAAAACGAGAGAGGTTGTAAACATATCTTACGCAACTATTCAATGCAACGCGTAATCGACCAAGAGATCTGGCCGATGCATTCAGTAAAAATTCGGCACCATATATGAAATGTGGAAGAATTAAAGATTTAACCCTCTAATACCCAAATTTTTGATTTTGATCTAAATATCATTTTTCGTCATCTAAAATCTATTTAAACATGTTTTGAAAGATGATTCTTTTTAATTCTCGATTTCGTGAATTTCAGTTTTTGATTTTTCTAATTTTTATTTTTGAACATCCCCACACTTTTATATTTTTCCTGGAAGTCAATTTGGGGAACGGATTTTTTGAGATGAAAACATTTTGAGATTTTATGATTATTGTTGAAATATTATTATTTTAAAATTTTTTCACAGAAAATTTTATTTTCCGTGTAATTTTAAGGAAAATAATTTTGGAGTGTATTCGATTCCCTTAAACTATTAAACAAGGATAAAATGATTTGGGAAAAAATTAAAATATGTTAATTGTAGCGATTCAATACAAAATAAACAATGACTTCTAAAAGGTGACCAAAACATCAATTTTTCAATGATTTTTAAAAAATGTAAATACGCTTTAAAATACATCAAAAACCATTTTGAGATATACAAAACAGTTCTAAATATCAACCAAAAATATAAAAAAAAATATTTTCCACGAAACAAAAATTACAAAAATGCTCAAACTATACCCCGTCTAAAGGCGGGATTCGGTATTAGAGGGTTAAACAACTTAAGTTTAACATCTTTTCCGAGCATCCTGGATGATAATGTCAGTTGACGCAAGCATCCATAAATTTTACAACAAGTGTGATTAATTTGGTGATCCCACTCAAGGTCACTCGTAATAACAAATCCCAGATTTACAGTTTTTTCTACATATTCTACAGATTCCCCGTTTAGGAAAATTAGTGGTTTATCACCAATCAATCGTGAACGCTTGATACACATTGCCTTGGTCTTATCAACATTTATTGGAAGAAGATTTCTATTAGACCATTCTGAAATCCTTTCTAAATCTTCATTCATCAACCGGGCTAATTCATCAATACACATGCTAGAAGAAGAGATGTAAAGCTGAACATCGTCTGCAAACATGTGTATAGAACAATGTGTTAACACTGACGGAAGATCATTTATGAATAATGAAAAAAGCAGCGGTCCAAGGACTGAGCCTTGAGGAACACCACTCAAAATATTTATCGGTTGGGACAAAATTTCACCTAATGCCACATGCTGTGTACGGTTTGACAAGTATGATTGAATGAGCCTAACCGCAGTACTAGAAAAACTGTAATTAAGAGAAAGTTTACGAAGCAGCCTGTTATGAGGCACACGGTCAAAAGCTTTGGAAAAATCAATTAATAACAGTAACGCGATTCCTTTTCTATCTACTTCCTTATGAATATCATCGTGTATTTTCAAAAAAGCTGTAGTTGTGTTATGACCTGATCTGAACCCAGATTGACAATCATGCAAAAAGCCATAAAATTGTATAAAATCCAAAATTTGTTGTTTCATCAGCTTCTCAAAAACTTTTGAGAGTGCACATAAGATACTAATAGGACGTAAATTTGTAATATCAGAATTTCGAGGTTTTTTCTTAATTGGAATTACTTTCACAAGTTTCCATGATTTAGGAAATTTTGCCGTGTTTATACACAAATTAAAAACATAACAAACTTGAGACTTCAACAATGGAAAAATGATTTTTAAGAAACGTAAGGGAATGTTATCTAGTCCTATTGCATCCGACTTGATTGAATTCATAGCTATCCAAACTTGAGCTTCTGTAACGTTTGAGAAACTAAAACCTTCATGGTTTGGAGGTGGTAAAGGCAGGGAATAATGGTCTACAGTAAAATTAGATCCAAAGGAAGCATTGATTTCATCAGCTGTGTTATTGAATTGGCTATCGCGATTTGTAGAATTGTGAACACCAATGGATTTTAATTTATTCCAGAGAATTTTACTAGAACTCGACAAATTTATGCTATTGGACAGATAGTTTTTCTTAGATATATTAATAAAATTAGTTACCCTATTACGCAGTCTTTTATACTGATTTAAGTTTTCTGTCGATTTATTACCTTTCCATAATTGATAAGCTATATTTCTTTCTATAATAGCTCTAGAAATAGATTCATTAAACCACGGATTAGTTTTAGGTCTAGAAACGCGTACCGGAATAGCATAGTCGAATAATTCAAGAATACAAATATTTAAAAAATCTAATGCCAAATCACAATCAGTGATACTATACAAATAAGACCAATCAATAGATTCAACTGCTCTCTGGAGAGCATACAAATCAACTCTATTATAATCTCTATAAAAAGCAGGAGATGGCGCATTCCAATTTCGAGAGATATTCAGCGAGCCAAAAATAAAGTCGTGCCTTGAAAAACCAGGTGCAGAAACTTGATTGAATTTAAGTACAAAATCAGGAGCACTGGTAAACATTAAATCAATGAGAGAGCACCCTTCACTATAAAAGTGTGTTGGTTCAGTACTAACACAGTTGAGACCAAGGACATCAATAACACAATTTAGCTTTGATGCCAAAGAGCTACTTTCTCGCACATCTACATTGAAATCTCCAACTATTAAAGTTTGAGAATAGTTTAAATAAATATTTCGTAGTTCATCATAAATTACTTGAGAGCAATCATTTCGCGGAGGATTGTAGACAGTTCCAAGTAAAAATGATTCAGTTGGATGGCAAACTTCAACAAATAGAAATTCAACGCGGTTATTGATTCCGGTCTCCACTGAACACGCTGATTTTATGATAGTTTTACACCTCAAATCGTTTCTATAGTAGATACACACTCCTCCTCCCTGGCTATAAGTCCGATCATTCCTTATGAGGTTGTAGCCATCAATTGCAATAACTTCATCCGAAATTGAAGAGTTCAGCCATGTTTCAGAAATACAAACGATATCAAGTTTGCTATTCATAATCATATTTTTCAATTCATGAAATTTACTCAATTGCCGCGCACATAGACTTTGAACGTTTAGATCAGTGGTTTTCAACCGGTGGGGAATTCCCCCCTAGGGGGGAACTTTATCCTTCCAGGGGGGGAATTCTCCGCCCAAGAATATTATCTAATGCTCTTTGCTAAACACCAAAGAAACAATTTTCAACACTGAAATTTGTCAGTGTATTCATTGTCAAGCACTTGCTACCAAGACGCTACCGAAATCTTTGAGCATCGCTTTGGGCTAAATGATTAAAATTGTTAATTTTTTTAAATCCAGCGCTATGAATTCAATACTTTGTGCCAACAACGATTCCAATCAGCAAATACCTTTGCAGTTGAGAATAGTCCAGATCAATTCCCAGGATGAGCTAATCGAACTACAGGTCTATTGAATCGCAAAAGACTTCTTCGATCAAACTCCAATATGAGTTCTTGGTTCTCAGACATACACCCCAACATTTCTCCAGTGACCTAATGAGTTTTATTACCATTTGTGACTACATATCTGTAGGAAACGGGGTTTTCAACGATGCTGCAGATAAAGTTAAAGCATCAGAAAAGAGTGGACAACGAAGATAATAGAGTTATGCTTTATCAACGTCAGCTCTAGGGATCAACTTACTAGCGAATAATGTACATGTACAAGTTTTGCATTGATTTTTAGATCAGAAAACTTTTTTTAGCTGCTCGATGATAAAAAAATAAGATCATTATCTTCCATTGCTATAGGGTAGTGGACGTATTTTGGCCCGGGCATATATTTTGGCCCACCTTAGGAATTTTAATACATTATCATGTAATCTCTACAAAATCTTGGCAAATTATTATTGGAACTTCCAATAAAAATTGACCAAAATTTTGTAGAGATTGTATGATAAATGTATTAAAATTCCTAAGGTGAGCCAAAATATATACCCGGGCCAAAATACGTCCACTACCCTACTACAGTGTATTTTTATGAAATTGTTCGATGAAGGGGGGGGAATGCGTTCAGGAAAAATCCCAAAAGGGTCCACGGACTGAAAAAGGTTGAAAACCACTGGTTTAGATGACATACATTCAATTTGTCTTCAAGCAAAGCACAATTCATCACAATGCGTGGTATACTTGTGTTTGTAGGAGCATTAGGCGTATTAGCCAACATCTATCACGAGCACAAAACGTAGAACAGAACGAGAAAGCATTACCCAACCCCAAGAAGAATCAGCAGGCAAAAAGAATAGTGAGCAAATTTTCAAATTACATTTACAATAATAATTAAGCATTTCTATCATTATATCTGATCAGTACATTTAGTTGAAGAAAGATAAAGCGTTAGCAGGAATACCATCCAGTCTTAAACGCAGCCATCTCCACCATCAACAGCAGCAACAGAACAGCAACAGCAGGGCCAACAGCAGCAGCAGCAGCAGCAGCATAACGTGATTTAACTTTTAGGATGGAAGAAATCATGGGAAATATTCGGGATGGAATCATGGAAACAAGTGAAGGATAACAGTAGCTTAAACGGATAGGTTTCTTTGTGAGCATTGACTTTCAGGACGGAAGAAATCATGGACATTGCAGGAATGGAATCATGGAACTATCAGGTAGGAATAATAGAAAAACTAGTAGGGAAAGAGGTTTAATGATGCAGCTCCAGTTGTTCCAGAGAGTAGATCATCTGAGGGTCATCATTCTCATCAGTTTTCACGAACACAGCACCATCTCTTGTGTAGACAGAATGCAGCTTCCCGGACTTCTTGAGGTTGATTGCTTGCGACTTGATTTTGCGACCCAGCTCCGTCAAATTTTCGTTGAGATATATCCTCTTGTTGACATTGAAACCGACATGTTGCAACGTAAGATTGCGAGTCTTCAAATATCGCACATAGGAATCATCTCGTGCAAATTTGAAGGCGAACTGAAGTGCAATTGGTGGTGACGAACCAGGCTTGATAGGATTGCGTGCTAGTCGTTTGGCAATAACAAGTGGCGAATTTCCATCATCGTAACCCAAAGCATCAGCAACCATAGCTACCATTCGGTCCAATTTTTCAGCAGCAGTGAATGGCACCCCAGACAACAGTAGATCGTTAGATTTTTCCGTGTAAACTATTCGCTCGCGATCCAAGGAAACATCTGAGCGTAGCACATCAATCGATTCCGATAGGCGTTTGACATCTGCCGAGCACTTTGCTTTGAAGTCCTGGATATCGGTCCTTAGCGTAATGATTTCATTCTGCAGTCTGTTGACATTTTGGTCGATATTTTTATCGGTTTCATCAAATCTGGACTGCAAGCGAACAAGCAGATCGTCCAACGACTCAACTCGTCCTTCCCCTCCAGCAGGTAACGATTGTGATGATGCTGATTTAGTCTTGTCCATTGCTTTTCCAATCGTGTGCGTGAGTGGCTGTTGTTTACCACTCCCCGAACGAGTGAACATCGCTTCTGTCACAATAGAGATAAGTGACGTTTTGACGCACGCACACACTATACAGGTAAAAGATGAACGTCTAGTTGCTGTCTAAGCAGATGGCTGATTTGGGATGTTATGATTTCCAATTTTGATGAAAATTAGGAACTAATTGGATATCGGGCTTCAGAACTTCAATCGTTGCCGATGCGTGATAATTAGGCCGTCCTCAAAAATCCCGAACAAGCGATGAAAACGGTCGAAAACGGAGTATTCTTCAACTAAAACGCCGAGCTAATAACTTCACTCGCTATTCACGCACATCCCTTCAGAAACTGTCACTATGCCCAAAACGCAATTCACGATTGTGAACGTTTTTAAAAACATGAAATTTTACCATGTTTATAACTTTTTTCGGAATTTTATCGATTAGTTTTTGTCAGTTAAGGTTCAAATGACGATTATACGTTGAAATAACACATTAACTTCGCTTAATTTACTGGATTTGGTGACAATATGCTTGACAATATTTGCTTTATACTTCAGCGAAAACATTCACGATTCTAATGCATTTTCATTTACTTTTAGCCTTTTTGAAAGTTGATTCGTAAAACAGAATTCTGTTTTACGAACCAACTTTCAAAAAGGCTTAAGTGTCGCAAGCAGGCCATCTGTTTACTTTTCAATCAAAGTCTTTGAAAAATCTTCAAGCATCTTCGAAGACATCATTTCAATCCAACAAACCGTTTTCGTGCGCTCTATACAAAAGTTAGGTGAATATTGTAAAACCAACAATATGAAAAACATTTTCGAATAGATGCTCATAAACGAGCCAAATTTCATTTGAATTGAAGAAGGTTGCGTCTACGCGACTCGTGCGATGAACTAGAAATGCTCTATATGTATTGATCACCAAATAACATTCAGGAAAAAAATGCATTGGGCCGTTACACACCACCAGTGCATTCTTTACCATGTTACCCTAAACCCCAATTGCCCAAAAAGAAACGAACCAGCCAAGGGCTGAAAGTCTCTAGAATAAAGATAAATCAATCAAAACAATTTCCCAAATCCTCCATTTTCGCTGTCTTCCCGTTTTAATTATCATAATGTTCTTGTTCGAAAATATTCCAAAGCATGTATCTATGACGCACTAAACTGGGAGCAACAAAGCCAGTAACGGAAAGGCACACTTATCGCAACACAATCGCCAGAACAATTCTCAAAAAAGTACTTGAAGAAACCCCTTAAGGAATTCCTGGACCAATCTCTGGACATACTCCTGGATAAATTAATTAAAGAATCTCTGAAGATGAACCAATACAAACATTTTTTGAGAAATCCCTACGTTAATTCCTGAAACCCTGGAGGAATGTATGGTATCATGCCTGAAAATAAATGTTTCATTATATCTCTGAACGAATTCCAGGGAATTTTGGGAAGAATTCCAGCATTCCCGGAATTACAAGAGAAAGTTCTGGAGAAATACCATGAGATTCCGAAGCACTGGAAGAATATCAAGACGAATTCCAAGACGATGGAGACATCGCTAACGGAATTTCTGGAAGAATCCCGTAGGAATTCCTGAAGGAATTCCTTAATAAAATTCCCGGTTGGGAATTTTTGGAAGAATTCCAACTGGAATAACAGCAGGAATTTCTTGAGGAATCATAGCAGAAACTTGCAAAAAGGGATTCGTGCAAGAATTACAAAAGAAATTTCTAAAAATTCATGGAAATGATCTTGGAGAAAAATTCTCTGCAGGAATAACAGGACTATATTCTGTAGGAATCTCAATTGTATGAGTAATCCCAGAGAGAATTTTTAAATGAAAGTCCAGCATTAGGTTCTGGAGGAACCAAATCAAAAACAGCTGGCTTAAACAATCCTACAAGAGCCTAAAGAAATCGCTAGAGAAATATATGGAACAATTTTATATTTTCCGGCCTTTGCAGCTTTCAGAGCAGCAAGAACAATTTGCTCTGAAAGACTACAAAGACCAGAAAATATTACGTTTCCTTAGCTGCAATATTCAGTCGTTAAGGTGAAACATCAACAAGTCCCATTGCAATTTTGTATACAAACTTTAGAGGCACAAATATGACGAACGAAGCATCGAATTAAGCCGCACTTGTTTATCCCGGCATTGCTCACTTGCAAAAAGAGGCAGCTTTTCCAAATCGAGAGCATTTGTTTATGAATTTTCAAGATTTGTGCTATTGAAAACGTGAGTAGGGGACCAAATCGGCCATTGTGGCAGACATGTTTGTATTTTCTGAAGTTTCTCCTTAAGGCGAAACTGGATCCATTTCCTCACTTTTTGGTTTTTGATTTTTTTATAAAATAACGAAGCAATATTTTCAAAATCGGTTTTCGTGCACATGTAGAGTATGGATCAAGGTATCTCCTGATTTTTTTCCAGATGGAAAATGTTTTTAGTTTTTGCAGAAACCATTTTTAAACAAAATATCATAAAAAATGGTTTCTGCAAAAACGAAAAACATTGTCCACCTGGAAAAAAATTAGGAGATACCTTGATCCATACTCTACATGTGCACGAAAACCGATTTTGAAAATATTGCTTCGTTATTTAATAAAAATTGATTGATTTGTCTTTATTAAAGAGACTTTCAGCCCTTGGCTGGTTCGTCTCTATCCTAAACAAGAGGTGAGCCAGAAGGGCTCACCCGGGAAAATACAATATACGATACAATATCTGTCAATGGATTTAATAAAAAATCAAAAACCAAAAAAATGGAAAAATGCTTCCAGTTTCGCCTTAAGCAATCCTTCTTTCTTGCCGAATGTCTGCAAGAATCCCTGGTTAATCCCATTCATAGGAATAACCCTGCAGTAGTATCTGGAGGAATTCTTGTAGAAATTCCCGAAGGAATTTCTGTAATAGTTACCAGAGCTGCGTAGTATCAGTCATGTCAGTTGACTACTGATATTACAATATCAATACGATAATAATAGGCAACGGCAGGCTAACAAAGCTATCATTGCAACTGAGGTGATATTATGGTGTTTTAATCAAAAGCCAAGCTTTATTTGTTTGTATTAGATTACCCTAGGCTGGTTCATCTCGGAAACATTTCAATGACTAACATACAATAGTTAATATTTTGTACTACATATCCAAATATTATACTGGAAGGTCTTTATTTCGATGTTTATACGAATTTTAAAGATGACCTATTAGTAATATCCATACACCATCACAATCAATTCAGTTGTGATGAAAAAAGTAATATCTGTAGGAATCCCAAGAAGAATTCCTAAAAGAATCTCAAAACAAATTGGGGAATCCTGACAGCCACAAAGTCTAGCATGAATTAAAAACCGTAATGCTACTCCCTCATAAAAATCAAGAAAAATGAAATAAAAACCGTAACGCGCCATTCCCTCAAGCAATAGGACATTTCTTAACTCTCCTATCCACGCTAAGCGAGATGTACTTTATGGATGCTCCTAAAGTGATTGGTTCATCCATCAGTTAGAATTTTGCTGCATGGAATTACGCAAATGCCAAATTTCTCTTCCTTTTTGTTGCAATATTAAAATCGGCTTCTTTACCTATAAAAACTATGGCAAAATGCTCCGAATTTGACCAAAACAGGTGTATCGCTATATCTTTTGTTACGGCGAAAAGGGGGCTCCGAAAGGGGTATTGTGAAGCTCAAACCCGAATTCTTCTGAGCAGATCGCAAACTCCAATCTGTAGGTGTGACTACAGCTAAAAGCTGGAATTTATTATTTTTCAGTTAAATAATAACTTATGTTACTTACATAACTCGGTCTAATGAGATCTATGATACTGCTTTTCGTAAGTTATCCGTAACAATACATTATTGGCCTCACCTGTGATAATAGTTATCAAGATTAGAATTGCAAATTTATACAAGCTAGTCTAACTTACTGTGATAGATTCTGCTATATTAAAAGTTTCACAAGTATTTCTGCATGAACATAGTTAAAGTAAGTAATGACTGTAAATTGATTTAAGTATTACACTAATTTTACTATAAATTATCATCATATTTATTACAGGCGTGAAGGCTTTTAACGTCACTCAACTGATTTATTTTGACATATCTCTTTCCATGTCATTTGGCTTCGTATATTGGCCTGTGCGAATTGGAGCTTTGACAGTGTTACCAGTGGCAACATTTTTTTTTAACTAGCTGTCCCGGCAAACGTCGTACTGCCTGCCAATTGTGTTTTTTGACATACAGCTCCATAGGGACGTCCACCGCAAACTTATCTGCGTTTATTATACTAGATTATCTGTATAATTTATTATACTAAAACTATTTGCTGTAAAGTTTCAACTTCGTTGACTTATGATATTCATGGTTGAACTTATTTTAAAACATTGAGTTTGATAATTTCGGAAACTATTCAAAAAATGAACGGCGAAAACTGTGAAAAGTGATCAAATTAATCCCGACATCG
Source organism: Aedes albopictus (assembly GCF_035046485.1). Taxonomy (NCBI): domain Eukaryota; kingdom Metazoa; phylum Arthropoda; class Insecta; order Diptera; family Culicidae; genus Aedes; species Aedes albopictus. Next base: position 382,546,831 of record NC_085138.1, read on the forward strand.
CGATACTTTCATGCGAATAGAAAAATTTTTCTTGAAGTTTCCTAGATTTCATTGTATTTAAAATTCTTCAAGATTTCTATGAGTAATTCTTTCGGAGGTTTATCAATAAAATTTTCAATCAATATAATTTTTCCCTGGGAATTCCAAGCAAAATTTTCGTAGAAGAGAGACGAACCAGCCAAGGGCTGAAAGTCTCTTTAATAAAGACAAATCAATCAATTTCATAGAAACTCCACCTGTATTTCGTTCAAAAAAATTCCTTTGAGTACTATGAGGAGTTCCTACAGAGTACACTCCAGGAAAAGTTCTTTTAGAGATTACTCCAAGAAGACTTCCTTCAAAAATATATCTATAAATAGTTCCTCCAACGATTCTTTTCGGGGAAGTTCCTTACGAATTACTTCAGGGCGAGCTATTTTTTAATGAATTCATCTAGGATTTTTTTTTTCAGCAAGTGTTTGGAGATTACACCTGAAGAATTCTGTCGGGATTCCTTCAGTATTTATTTCAGGAAAATGTAAAAAATGGAAAAACTGCAACTCCTGTATACTTTTTGAGTTCCATTTTGGTCCCATATCAACTGTGCAAAATTTCAGATCGATCAAAGAAACTATATTTTAGCGCCAGCCATTCTTAGTTTTTTCATACAATTTACTATGGGGAAAATTTACTTCTTCAAAGAAAAATCGCTTGAGGTTACCCATTGATCCCTAAAAATAAGCCGTTGAATGATTTCTGTAGAAAACTTCACGAGGAATCAGACCTCCGAAGACCACAAAGCGATGCGACATTTGTGAAAAAAGTTATTAAGCTTTACCCGATCGATAAAATGACGAGATTTTATTATTTATTGTTATTCCTTACGTGTTACACAGCGTTTGCATGCCATTCGGTTTTAAGTCAATAACATTTTCCACGTGCCTTAGATCGCTTTGCGGTCTTCGAAGGGTTTGTTCCTCGTAAAATTCCCAAAAGAAATCATTCATCGATATATTTTAAGGGGTTAAGGGGCAACCTGGGGCGATTTTTTTTTTGAAAAAGTGATGTTCCCCATAGTAAATCGTATGGAAACTTAAAACGGCTTAAAATATAGTTTCTCCGATCGAGCTGAAATTTTGCACAGTTGGTATGGGGCCAAAATGGAACTCAAAAAGTGTACAGGAGTAAAAGATTTTTTTTTGTGTGTGTGTGTGTGTGTGTGTGTGTTTTTTTTTTTAATTTCTTTGTATTTGTGAATTTTAACTTAATGCTAATTCTTCACACGCTAATCTACAGTCTCTGTTGTGTGCAATGTAAATACAGGAATGCCAGAGCGGGACAGGAATTATTTTCGAAAATTGTCGTGAGCTTCGGGCACAGTCATCGGATAGATATTCATCTAATTCCACCTAAAGGAGATTTGGATTGTGAAAACGAACAAGCCATGTGCTTTAGTGCAATCGAGTTCAGATCTGTGTCTTCAGGGGACGGACATAGGGCCCATATAGCCGAGGCGGTAAACGCACGGGTATTCAACATGACCATGCTGAGGGTGACGGGTTCGATTCCCGGTCGGTCCAGGATCTTTTCGTAAAGGAAATTTCCTTGACTTCCTTGAGCATAGAGTATCTTCGTGCCTGCCACACGATATACTCATGCAAAATGGTCATTGGCAGAGGAAGCTCTCAGTTAATAACTGTGGAAGTGCTCATAGAACACTAAGCTGAGAAGCAGGCTTTGTCCCAATGAGGACGTTACGCCAAGAAGAGAGAGAGAGACATGTGGCTCCGTAGCTCGGATGAAAGAAGCACCCGTCTAACAAATTTGAAGTCGTAGGTTCGATTGCCACCGGAGCACGTGGCTTTCTTTTCATAATCCAAATCTCAATTTGATCATCAAACACTTGTTTCTATTGCGTGTATGAATGTCAGTGTAATCAAACGTTGTAACTTCCACTTGACTTGGTAAGCCTAAGTAAAAATCGAGAAAGTGACATGATCTTTATGTTGGGCACTCGCTGCGTTTGATTGGTGTTGATTGAAATCCATGCTCACTTCCTTCAGGGGTTCAAATTCAACCATACCCTGAAACTTGCCCTTCTAAGTATTTATGGTTTGATATCGTTGCACTAAAAATAGATGTTATCAGTCATTGAGCTTTTTTTCGTTCAGACGCCTTTGAGCTGGATTTGTACTGATTCAGCTGTTTCTAGAAAGTGATAGTTGAGGATGCTCAAAGGCATCGTTCTGGCTGTTAAGACGTTTAACTTGATATGCAACGCAAGTAGGCTCAGTGTACCAGTTATGGCTATAGTACCTCAAATTCGCCATAGTCAATGTGTAACCTTTAATGATGCAAATCAACAAGAAAAAAATTGTGAACAACAGATCGCGTTCACAAAAGATGGTTGCAATCATTTAAACTTCACAATTTGCTCAAATTACGATAGAAATAAATCGTTTTCCTTAATTTTTCGGCTCCCTTGCACTCTATTTCGCCATAGTGTACCAGTTATGGCTAATCCCATAAGGAATGCATGTAAATAGTGCGAAGTGGAACCCAAATTAACAGTCCATAACTGGTGCAGGGTTCCTATCATTGGCACACGCCGTAATAAATACTAAAAGTAGTTTTGTACCCGTTTCTTTATTTTTTCTGTAAAGTATGAAAACTAATCAATCATTTGACATATCGATGACATTCAACGGTCTTCTTCTTATTTTTGTAGAAATAGTTCTTAGGTAGTGTGAAAACTGGAACAGGCACCCTACTTAGATTAACCTATCACATTTTTATTAAAAATAAAATTCCCATGAAACTAGCTCACCAGCTACAAGTACCGCAACTAGACTAACATTAAATCAGTCTCTCTTGTCTCCGTTTTCCCTGCAGGTGTCCCCACTCAAGTCGCTTCTCCGCGAGGATCTCAAACGGCGAATCACGGCCCGGGCCACGAACCGCGCCAACCGCAACGGGCTGCTTACCTCACCGAACCCGGCCAGCAGTCCGATTCCGAACAGCTGCAACAACGCTACCTCCTCCCCGGCCCCGGAATGTGGCACCTCGTCGAGCAGTTCCAGCAGCAGCAGTAGTAGTAGTAGCAGCAGTGGCATCGGCACCAGCGTCAACGGTACCTCCAGCAGCAGTAGCAGCTGCGGTATCAGCAATAGCGCAACGGCCGTCGCCGTGGCAACTACCTCAAACGGGACCATCACGTCGACGGGGCCGGAAACCGACATGCTGCTGTCCGGGGGACCGAAGTCCAAGCGGCACCTGCAGTGCCTGTTCTGCGGCATCGAGTTCCCCGACCAGACGCTGTACTTCCTCCACAAGGGCTGCCACAGCGAGAGCAACCCGTGGAAGTGCAACATCTGCGGCGAGCAAATGTGCAACGTCTACGAGTTCAACTCCCATCTGCTCAGCAAGAGCCATCAATGATGTTAGGCGAGGGAAAGAGAAACATGTTGCTGGTAATGTTTCTCTTTTTCTGATCGCTTAACCAAAACCTTCAGAAACCAACACTTCAACCAAGAAAAAATCCAGACATAACGAGAAGAACAACACTCACACCAAGAACCGAACAAACCAAGAACAATAGCGATTTTCTCTGACTTTCTATATGGGTTGGACTGAATCTCTTTTCTCCTCATCCGCGGAAGCGAATATGCTTTTCGATTCTTTTAGTTTCCGTAAAATCAATAGTAGAGCAGTGGTGAACAAACTCAAAGACAGGGATTAACACAAGTGATGCAAATCGTAGTCGTAACTGACTTTAAAGTGTTTGTTAGTAACAAATCGAGAATTCACCTCATTTTCGGAGATCCTAGCTTCTAACTATTACTATGTTGCTTCTAAAATCTTTTACTTATCAACTTTACTTTATTCTCCTATCCTAAAAAAAGCTAAAAACCTGCGAGGAGAAAAGTTACAAATTGTTGAAATGCAAAAACAAGAGAGAAAAGTATATTTATTGTCCGTCCAATAGAGTTAAATCAAAGGAAAAAAAGAAACAAAGATGGGAAACACGTAGAAATGGAACACACTCACACAAACACACACACACACACACACAAATAGCCAAAGGTAGAAACAAACAAGAGTTTGAACAAAACAAACGCGAGGGAGAGAGAGAGAGAGATAGTGAGAGAGAGTTGAAAAAGAGGTTCGCGTTAGCGCGCACGAACACGGTCACGACGACACGACGGTGGTGAACGATTTCCGCCTCTTTGTGCACCACATTTGGCTTTGCCTTCCTGGGTGGCCATTTGGCCGTTGCGACAGCTAGGTATTGTGAGTAGCCAGAAAACAACGACCAAAGTGTAGGAGTATCTCAAGTGAAGTATTGTTCAAACAAAATAGGAGGTTGAGCACTCACAAACACTTGTAACTAGGAACAACAACAAGAGTAACACACGAACACTGTAGCAATAGTGAATGGCCGGTAGGAAAGCAATACCAGCGAGCCGAAATGTGGACGACAACGAAAAACTGATTGACCGAGGAAGTTTGGGAGTTGAACGATAAAGTTGAGCTACAACTACAACTAAAATGTCTAAATGGTTGATATTCTGGAATGAATCATTTTTTTTTTCAACGAGAAATATATATTTGAAATTTGTTTTCTTAACATACGTTTGCAATATACTATGTTGACGAGATCATTAGCTTACCGAGTTTAAACAGCTGTGAACTAGTGTAATTTTACCATTTTTTTGTGTTTTTAACCCTCTAATACGCAAATTTTTGATTTTGATCTAAATAGCATTTTTCGTAATCTAAAATCGATTTGAACATGTTTTGGAAGATGTTTCTTTAAAATTCTCGATTTTGTGAATTTCGGTTTTTGATGTTTCTAATTTTTATTTTCGAACATCCCTATACTTTTATATTTTTCCTGGAAGCCTATTTGGGCAGCGGATTTCTTGAGACGAAAACATTTTGAGATTTTACGATATTATTGAATTATTTTATGTATGTTTTTTTCACTGAAAATTTTATTTTCCGTGTAACTTTAAGGAAAAGATGTTTTGAGTGTATTCGATTCCCTTAAACTGTTTTACTATAAAATAATGATTTGGGAAAAAATTTAAATATGTTAATTGTAGCTATTCAATTCAAAATAATCAGTGACTTCTGAAAGGTGACTAAAACATCCATTTTTCAACATTTTTTTTAAATGTAAATACGGTTTAAAAGACACCGTTTTGAGATATACAGAACAGTCCCAAATATCGGCCAAAAATATAAAAATTTTGATTGCCCACTAAACAAAAATTACAAAAATGCTCAAACTATACTCCGTCTAAAGGCGGTGTTGGGTATTAGAGGGTTAAATTAAAATATGAAATCCTTTTGCACATTGAGTTCGACTTATACAAGAAGTACAGATTCAAGAATTATCGATCACCAGATAAAAATATACATCAGCAGCAATGCTAATTGTATCCCAATTTGAGAGTCCATTACTTATAAAAAGGGATCACATATTCTCGTCGGTAAATTATTATTAGATTTAAAATACAGAAACTATTTCAGCTAGTTCAAAGTTGACACATGGAGCGTATTTTGAATCTATCTCGATGTTTTCAGGTGATATCTTTGATAATGTCTGTATAATCTGAGTAAAGTTTAAGCTTACTCATAAATTCAAGCAATCCTCTAAGGCCAATTGTGGCTATGTCTCACATGTTCTTAAATAAAAAAGGAAAATGGTTTTGGACAATTCAATGCAATTTCTTGAACAATGCTAACAGAAATTTTTAAAACAAATTTCAGTGGACGTCCGGTAGAATTTATCAAAAAATGGACTGAATTAATTTCTTTTTTTTTTTGACGAGTTATAAACAACTATTTATGTGAATTAATGCATGTGGGTCCTGCAAATCCCACACAGGAATATCTAGGTAGAGAAGTATTTCAGGGTATTTCTGTTATTTTGTTGGTACAGGTCTTTGAGAAAGGGCCCATATAGCCGAGGCGGTAAACGCACGGGTGTTCAGCATGACCATGCTGAGGGTGACGGGTTCGATTCCCGGTCGGTCCAGGATCTTTTCGTAAAGGAAATTTCCTTGACTTCCTTGGGCATAGAAGTATCTTCGTGCCTGCCACACGATATACGCATGCAAAATGGTCATTGGCAGAGGAAGCTCTCAGTTAATAACTGTGGAAGTGCTCATAGAACACTAAGCTGAGAAGCAGGCTTTGTCCCAATGAGGACGTTACGCCAAGAAGAGAGAGAGAGAGGTCTTTGAGAAAGTTCTGGTGAAATTTCATCAGTTTTTTTTTCAGTTGTAAAAAAAGTTGTGTTGGTTTTTTTTTGTTTTCTCTTTCTGACTACATTTTTTAAAAAAATCTTGTAACTTTTTTACACATTGAATCTTTTTCATGATTCACATACCTTGCACCAGTTATCGAAATGGTCGTTGGCTTTCATCAAATAGAATTCAAGAATTCATTTCTGAAACTATTCCTTAAGTTTTTGTTTAAGAAAATTCTACATTCTCCTTCTTCTTCTTATTCTTCTTTGCATAACGTTCCCACTGGAACAAAACCTGACTCTCAGTGTTCTGTGAGCAATTCCACAGTTATCTACTGAAAGCCAATGGCAGTTTTGAATGTGCAGGCACGGAGATACTCTATGCCCAGGGAAGTCAAGAAAATGTCCTTTACGAAAAGTTCCTGGACCGACCAGGAATCAAACTCGTCACCTTCAGAATGGTCATGCTCAATACCCACGCCTTTGAAAATTTCAAATTTTTTAAAGTTATATTTTTCCCTTTTTTTGAAAATATATAAAAAAACTAAAAAGATTTATGTATTATTTAGAAATAAGGATTTCAATCACGATATATCTCCCAAGTTTTCCGATTTTCTCAAAATAAAAGCGCTCTTAAAATTTCTCAAACAATTTTACCATAAAATCACTAAACAATCTTCAAGAAAATATCAAAATATTAAATTTTGAAACTATGCCACAACTGTGTTGAGCTGCTTGTTGAGCTACTTTGTATCATTTCCGAACAGAAACTAAAATTGTTACTGTGACTTTCGCATTGATATTGTTTGTCACCTACACCTAATTGAAAAATTACTTTGAATTTGATTGACGGTAAAACAAATATAAATTTCCCATGCACACAATTTGATGGTAAAAGACTTAAAATCTGCTTCGATAACATTACTTGCGGAAGTTTAAAAAAAATTAGTTTAGTTTAGTATATTGTATGATAAACTCTTACGTTCTTGTAGAATTTTCAAGAAAAAAAATAAAAAAAATATTTAAGAAGTTTCAACGTGGCTATACAATATGCATATAACTGCCATTTTTTACTGCAAATTTTTCACAAGAGAAGGAAAGAAGAAAACTGGCGAACTTTCGAAAAACTTCTGGTACTAATCCTAAAATTATTTCTGATACAAATTTTGGAGAAATTTACGGTGAAATTTCGGAGAAATTTACGGTAAAATTTCTGGAGACATTTTTGTTTTGTGTTTCTGGGAAGAATAACGCTTGTTTTGGAATATTATTCTGACAATGTTCCCTAGGAGAATTTTTAATATATAAAAAAAAGTTTACGAAGATATATTGGTAATATTCCTGAAAAAAATATGCGAATTTTAAAAAGTGTATGTTCGAAAAGTTAATCTTTTCTTCAAGTACATTAACATTATATCGTTGGTGAAATATCCAAACAAAATGATCAATTGAAAGCTTCTGTCCATTTCCTTCTGGCAAATTTCATAGCAGGTAAAAAAATGTGCAGAATGTCAGAAATAATAACAAGTAAAAGGTTATTGATCCAATTATTTATATTTTTCACAAAGGTGAATATGTTGAAAATTTTGGAAAATCTTACGAAATTCTTTAGTTATATTTATTTTTTTTATTCCTTGAAGATTTACGACTGAGATCTTTTCTAATTTCAATCATAATTCGTATCTCATGAAATTTTAAATTTTATTTTGAAAAAATCCCTTACAATTTTAAAAAGATATCCTAAAGTTATTTTATTTTAAGAAAATGCTATTTTGGCCAAAAACAAATTTTCGGAAATATTTAGCATTCAATTCTTAGATAAATTTACATTCATGCAAAACTTTTGGAGCAACATTTTTCCAAATACCTTCTGCTGAAAATTTTCTCAAAATTTCAGAACATTTTTGATGATAATGTGGTAAATTCCGCAAAAGCTGCAGAATCTGCAGAACGATTCAACAAGAAATTTCTTCGGAATTTTACAAGAATTTCTGCAAGTTTTCAACAGCAAATGGTTCAGTAGTTTATGAGGCAGTTTTTGCCTAGAATTTCTACAAAGAATGCATGAAATACTTTTAATTATTTATTTTTTTTTTTAGAAAACTTCCTCGGAACTTTACGACGGTTTATTTTTTTTAATTTCGAACGTAATTTGTGTAGTGTTCTCAGAAATAATCTATTGAGGTTTTTGAATTCGATTCTGAAAATATTCATTGAAATCTTTCAAAAAACATGAAAATATTTAGTTCAGTGATGTTAGTTTTCAAAAAAAAATCGGATATATTTGGGTGATAAATCTCAAATTTTTACTGGCTGAACTCTTTAAGAAATTTGAATTCTTGCAAAAACTTTGGAACAACATTTTCCAAATACCTAAAATACCGTTTACTAAAAATCTGCCTAAATTTTCAGTAGATTTTTGTTGAAAATGTGGTAAATTTCACAAAAATTAAATAAATTTCACATATTCAAAAAGAATTCGTTTGGAAAATTCAAGGAAATCAATAAGAATTTCCATTAAACAAAAAATACTTCAACTTATTTCCAAAGTTGTTTAGCCAGAGTCAATATTGAAGATATATAAAAAAACAGAAATTATGCCTGATATAATACAATTTTTACAAAAAGGGCTTCTTTCTGAAAGAGTCCTACCAGAAAATAACCGATTTTTTATAAAAATATTACCAGGAGTTTCTCCAAAATCTGTCATGGAATATTCGTCAGAATTTCCTTCAGATTTTGAGTTGAGAGCTGGTAATAAAATTTCCAGTAGTAATGCGTCTAGGAATTATGTAAAGAAATTATCTAGCCATTGTATTACTAAATTTGTCCAATGTTTCACACATAAAAAACTTTTGTTGGAATACCGTAAAAATAAAGGCTAGTTCCGAAGTGACAAACATTTACCTTTTTTGTGACAGCAAGGCGGTAAACATGCCATTTTACTACTGTTATCCTGAACAACTCGGAACCGCAGAGTAATTCACCTGAATAATGCCGACCTAATATCTACTCAAGGGAATAATTTGTGTTTTTTTTTGTGCCAGTGCTAGTTTCCAAAAGTTTCCAAAAGTTCTGTAGGAAAACAAAGCGCGGCGCGCAAAAAAGTCGTAGATATATGTAGAGCACAGCATAAATTAAAATAAACTATTGTAGATCATCGCAAGACAATGAATGTCGACCACAGGAGCCACTATATCGACATACAGAACCGTTTTACTAAGATTTATTTTGTTTTTTTTTGCGAATGGATAAGTTTTTCTCATACAGTTTGGGAGTACTTACATCCACAACATGGCAATAAGCGGGAATTAGTGTTGAATGTACTTGTTTTTCTTTATGTCGACTTAAGGGGCTAACCTTAGCATCGGTGTTTGAATTTTATAATTTTATCTCTCTCAACTTACTCTTAAAATTTTATAATTTTTTCACTTTTATCATATAGTTTATGCGTTCTGCAATGAAGGTCTTAACCCGCTCATACGAAACCCATCAATTCGTATTCTGCTAATTAGACTGTTGCCGAATTAAAAAGATGTTCAAAAATTTCACTGTGATGTACACATCCAATGCAAAACTATCCAATATTTCGCTTATACTCGCAGCCAGTGTGGCTTCCTTCTAGCCGCTGCTTAAGTAAATTGGAAAATCGAAACAAAGACAAAAATAGAGTTCCCATGACAGAGGAAAGGTGACCAGTTTATCGGATTAAAGCGTTACCCGGGTGGTTTGACAGCAACAAACATTGTCAAACGAGCGGGGCAAAACGGTAGTGTCAATTATTACTCAGAAATGAATGTCGACCACATAAACCACATATGGACCGTCATGCAAAGCGATTTTACTCCGATTTCTTGGTTTTCCAGACAAGCGGAACAGTTTTTCTTATACTGTTTGAGTAGCTACGTCTGCAGCCTTACAATTAATAGGAACTAATTATTGACATTCGTTTTTCATTATGTCGACTCGAGACGCTTATCTTGGCAAAACTTTTTCGAGTTTTTTGCAGATATCGTTTCATTTCATCACTTTACATTGCATGCGGCATGCGTCCTGCAAAAAAGCCTGTAGTAACCCAAGTCGATCACTTATCAGTAGGTCGGCTCCAGAGGCACGTCGAGGCAGTTGATCAATTAGCAAGGCTGTTAGTCGACATTAGGGCCCCATTCGGTCTCAATTTGATAATTTTTCGATTTTCATTTCAGGAAGTCTGTCAGTGACTATGCCCACAAACAATTTGAAGATTATTAAGACTGTAATAGCGTTCGAAAGCTAGCACCAAACCAGAAATACTTTGTACTGGTTTTATGGTTGTAGGAATCTACTTTATCGATAAGATAACACCTTAAAACTTAAAAAAATCTGAGGCGAACTTCGTGACCTCGATTACATTATTTTACTGGCTGTGAAATCCACTAGTAGGGAACAAATACCATATTGATAAGTCTGTTGTATTGATATGTATGTCGACTTGAACGACTTCATTTTTTATGGTGTGATCCAAAACTTGAGCTTGATCCAGTCTATGTCGACCCACAAAGCTTCTTGTGCTCTCACTCCTCAATTTTTGGTGATTTATAGAAAAAAACAGAGATGTATCTCACAGTAAAGCTGACACTAAATTTTTTAACATCAATCAATAATGATAGTTTATGTCGAGTTTTATGTCGACTCCATCTTCTCATACAAAACTGAGTCCACCCTCATAAAACCTTCTGATTGATTTTCCTCAAAGATTGGTGTGTGAAGAATTAGCATTAAGTTAAAATTCACAAATACAAAGAAATTAAAAAAAAAAAATCAAAGATTGGAGTATCCAGGAAAGCCTTGATATCTTAACTCATTAGATTTTTTTCGTTGTTGGGCTCACGCGTTGTGAGCATGACAGAGCCGAAACAATTTTTATCATTAATACTGCCTTTGATGCTAGCACTCCACTTCACGTAAACTTCTCAGCCCAATAAGCTAAATTGACTTAGTCTGTACATAGAATGAAGATTCCTTCTATTCCGTTCCCTAAAGAAGTTAAGGGTCTGCTCTTTGAACGATGAATGTTGATGCTTATGGGCGCCATTTTGAAAACGTGAGGAATTCCAAGAAACTAATCAACATTTCAACTCGAACACCGAGCAACTCGTCTTTGGGCTTCGCTTGAACGCCATTTGACAAATGCAGAGGTTCGTCGAAGGCTCATCTTCACCGTTCATCACCGTTCAACTCCGCGATCCTCCTCGGTCCATCCAGTTTTCGCCCCTCCGGAAGCGGTTTCCCCCCGTCGCCGCGCGTACTGTGCGTGGACCGTGACATTTTTCTGTTCATAGCTAGATCATAAGGGCTTAGGATTTAGGATTGTTTTTTTTTATTTTGTTTTCGCTTTTGATTTGCGTTTTTTTTTTCGTGTACAGAACCCCCGAATAAATTAAGGAGTCGAATACTGATGGTGCAACGATCGATGGGATTAGGTTAGGTTTAGGTAATGTCAGGGTGACAACATCCCCAAACTTCCCAAAATCCCAAAAGTTCATTAAGTTTGATAGAGTTTTGCGTTTTTTTGCTTTTGTTCTATTTTGTACAGTTTATAGGTCAGAGTTTGTTTTTGTGTAACGTTTTTTAGTTGAAACAGTTATATTTGCATAGATTTTGTTTTGTTAGGTTAAAGTTTTCGTCAGTTGTAAGAGTTTATTAGACAAAAAGCAGAGTAAGGCGGAATGGAACTAATGAAACCGTTACAAGGATATAGCTATATTTATACAAATCTTCTTGTTGTTGTTATTGAGAGGAATTATGGATTAATTATTGAATCTTAAATAGAAGCAAAGCTTGAAGCTAGCCGTCAGATAGGAGATGTTAAAAGCTGTAATCAGGCTAAGATTAATCGACACACAAATTCTTTCACTTTGTAGTTGTATGGATGGACAAAGACAGGACAAGATACGGTACTTAAATTTTTCGGAAACCAATGGAAAACCAATAGTTCAAATAGAGAAAACAAATATCAAAAAGCACCACCTCCACCACCACCAATACCCACTGCATGAATCGAGTTGACTATAGAGAAGCCTCACTAACACTTCCACATAAATAACTATTTGCTGGACCAAAAGTTGCTCATAATAACCGTTTCACTATACCAAAAATCTAGACAAAACAAATAGCCTAACTTAGGAATCATATTTACTCCACAAAACTTTTAACTCAAATAATTGAAACGGAGACAGTTTTAGAAAACGAGTTTTACCACACAACCACAAACAAAGATACACTCTCATTCGAAGTGACCCCAATCAAACACAAACACTACTAAAAATGATGGTACCTAAATCGCAGAGAAACAAGTCAAAAATGTTCAAAATACAAACAAAAATTTATATAGATGTTTCTTTTACTCACCGAGATGATAAGCGAGGCAAAATTTTAGAAAATAACATAATTTCATTCAAATTCAGAAATTTCAAAAAAAAAATTGTTCAAAATTCACTTTTAAAGCAAAATTAATCAAATCGAATATTCGACATTTTCATAGTAAGAAAATAAACATAAACAAGCATAACGTTTACTCTTTCTCTTAAAGCTTTCTAGCTATTGTATGAACCGTTCGTTAAACGAATAAAGTGTGAAATAAATTTCGATTCTACACATCAAAAATATGGACTAATCAAGCTAAATGCAAGCACACATACAAAAAAAAATACACTCGGCTAAGCAAAACAAAATCTATTGGCATCTCTATTAGGAAAAGTGCGATCGTTTCAATTCTAGTTCTCGTTATCAATAGAAAACATTGGAAAAAGGTGTAAATATTGTTCCAATACTGAAAATTTTCCCCAGGAAACACAAAAACCCCTCTAGAATGACGTTACAAAGAACGGTGCCTTCCCTGAAGCGGATGAAAACAAAACAAACGAAAAGAAGTGAGAGGACAGAGCCAGAGTACAGAAATCAAGGGCATACAAGTGAAAGTCTCGTCACCTGCTTCGCTTCTTGGGCAGGAGGAATCGACTAGGACACACACACATACTCACATACAACACAAAGTACACACTACAGCTGTAGTGTGTAACACCAGTAGTAAGCGAGTCAGGAAACCAAAAAGAGAGACAGAGATAGCAACAACGCAAGAGTCGGATGGAACCGGGTTCAAGACGTAAACCAAGAATGATTGACAGGATAGTTATATAGGAAAAATAGGAAGCATACAAACACTAAAAGCAGATTAGCGGGAAACTAGCAAAGCAAACATAAAGAAACACAGTAGATAGACACAAATATATTTTCAAATAAAAAAAAATGAAAACAAAGTGCAAGCAAAGAAAAACAAGCAAATTTTTAAAAACAAGGGGAAATAGTAAAAGTAAAATAGCTTACACCGTAACCAAGAAAAACCAACACTGAAAAAAGCAACAGGCCTTAAAACTAGTGGACGAAGCGAGAGAAAGGGATGGCAAAAGAAGCGGACAAGCAGAAAATCCGAAACAAAGCAGAAGGAAACCAAAACAAGCAAAAAGCAGTTTCAGTAGAAAGAAGAAGAAGAAAAAACTGAAAGATAAGGTAATTATAGGACAAGCAGAGTTAGATTTTTTTTATATTGTCGTAGCATGCAAAGAGAACTTATAAATTAAAAACAAAGTAAGCGATTATTATTATACAAAGAAATAGAGACAGAAAAGTTTAAACATATTGAACAAAAAAGTAGTTTTATCGATTCGTAAGCTAACGTTTAAATTAAACCACAACCACACGTCTTACTCTTGCTGCAAGAAGAGAGAGACAATGCGAGAGAATGAATGAACATTTGAGATGAAATAAAAAAGTGTGAAAGAGAGAGAGAAGCAGAATGAAAGTGAGAAAGAAAGTGTTTAAAAGATTATTTTAAGCCGCAAGCGAAGGAAAGCTGGCGAAACAAAATACACTGAAAAAAAAAGAATTGCGATTTATTACAACATTCCGTCTACATGTGATTTTTAGAACTATAGTTGGATTGAACAAAGCAAACAAAAAAAATGTACTGCGACGAAAGAGTAACGCAAGCACACAGTTATAGGGAATAAGTGGTTATTAGTGAAATTATAAATCTTTTTTTCTTGTGTCTGACGTTCGTTATACATGTGTATACATATAGGTTGTATTTTTTTTTGCGTCTGCTAGAGGTATATTTTTTGCGAAAAGTTATTTTCTCATACACCCACACCCCCCACAGAAAGATATTTTAAGTGCGTTCTAGCTGTTAAGTGTTATCGAGTAGCAAAAGAAATGTAACTCCACTTTGTTTTTGATTTTTTAACAGAATCGAGTTCGGTTTCGTACAGCCCTCCGTAGAAATAGTTAATTATTAGAAATTAAAAAAAAATACACACGAAACAAGGGACGACAGTAGAAGAAATCGATACCAAGCAAGTATGTACTTTCCCTAGAAAAAAAAACGGCAAAGCTCATTCGTCTGATTGTGTTTGTTGATTCAAGTCGTGAAAAGAAAACTGCAACTGAAGCGCTCTTATTAATCTAAATTATTGTTAGCAGAAAAAAATGTATTATTGGACGTAATTAGTTCTAACTTTTGTTTGTTTTCGGATTTTCTTTATCAGTTAGTGTTTTTGGCAACCAGAAATTGAAACGTTTTGATATTCTTTGTTATATACTCATTCGGAATGCTGAAAAATACACACAAAAAAATACACATTACATGAACAAAATTTTTCACGGTCATCTTCTCGTGGTCGACTTATGATTAAACTAAATGCTAAGATAAGACAAAAAACACATTCAAAATTTGACAAAACAAATCTATTTCAATTCATTCGAGAAAACTAAAACAAAAGTAAGGCAAGCACTAAAAAGTTCAGAACAAAAAAAAAACAGATGAACATGAAAGAGAGACACAGAGAGAGAGAGAGCGAGAGAATGAAACCCAGAGGAAAGAATACAAACAAAAAAAATGCATACATATTACTACTATAAACGATGGTGATGGTTCAAATTATGAATTAAAACGAATTATTAAAAAGAAACTCAAAAACAAAATTTAAGAACATTACAATTATATTGACTTATTAAATATTATATTAAAGATATTTTCAAAAATTCTAGATTTTGTCGTGTCTGATTTCAGAGAATCGAAAGAAAAGTTTTCCTTCCAACTTTAACCCGATCATGCCTAATGCTCATCAGATTACGCTCCACCTCATCCGCCCATTGTGCTCTTTTTGCGCAAACGACTTCTTGTGTCAACCGAATCAGTGGCGAAGATCAACTTTACAGGGTTGTTGACCGACATTCTTGTAACATGCTCTGCTCACCTTATCCTTCCAGCTTTGGCCACCTTCTGGATGATGGGATTACCGTAGAATGAGTTGTAATCCAGGGAGTAAAACCGGGTTTCGTTGAATTGGGAAGAACAAAAATGTTGTATTTGTTGCACTACGATTATCACACGAATGACATCTGATTGGAAAAATTCAAATATAATAGCCCATCTCCACGCCTACTCTGTTTCCGCACCGCTGCTGATGTTCTTGCTTACACTTACTTCCAACACTCCTCCTCAAGAACAAAAGCTTTCCTATTTTCCTATTTTCTTTACAGCGTTTACTTATACAATTTCAACACTTACACATTCAATCGATAAAGATTTCCTTCTTTCCTTCCTACCACAATTATTGAATCTCCTTTCATGATATGGCATTCATTGGCACTAAAAACAACTGTAAAACCGCGTTTAGTGATTGCCGGTACTGACACTAGATTAACCGACAATCCGGGAACCACAATGACGTCCTGTAGCGCTACTGTAACAGAGCATCCCTTTCCATTATCCGCATGTACAGTAATTTTCCCCTTTGTATCACAGAGTACATTCTTACCATTAGCCAGGATAACGTTTTGTTTCTCCATTCTCGTAGTACCGTTCAGCAGATCTGCCCGACCCGTCATATGACTCGAAGCTCCTGAATCTAAATACCATTCACCATGCGTATCCTCCTTAAACGCTGCAAAGCATACGCTTCCGTGAAAAACTTCCTCCTCAATCGCTACTGCGGAACGCATTTTCGGCTCCACTGGAACTCTGGATGACTCATTCCGCACTTTCTTTAGCAGCTCACAGTTACGCATCACGTGGTTAGCACTTCCGCAAGCATAGCACAGGCGCTGTTCCTCTGAGCTCCTCGTCTGTTTTTGAAACACTTCCACTGCAAGGGCTTTCCGATCGATAAATTCATCACTTCGTTCTCGGCGACGCTCGAATTCTTCCAGCAGCTTCGTTTTCACAAAAATCATAGTGAAAACGTCCATCCGACCCTGAATTGATGCCACGATGCTTTCATAATATTGAGGCAAGCTTGCCAAGATGAAAGCCGCCTTCATCCATCCTGCATCCAACATTCTCGATTCTCTCGAATAGATCTTCAAATTCGACAAGATGCTGTCGCATGTCACCACCTTCCGCAAGCTCCAGTTTCGACAGCTTCTTGATTAGAGCAACTTTTCCGACCGACGAATCCTTAACGTAGTACTCTTTCAGCAACACCCATGCTTCTCGTGCGGTGCCAGCATCCTTAATAATTCTTAATTGAGCGTCCTCAATCAGGAATCCAATCATTTGCAGCGTCAGTTCATCCTTTATTTGCCACTGGGTCGTTCTTTCTTCATCTGGAGTTTCGGCACATACATAGCTCCACAGACCTTCTCGTGTTAACACCTGCCGAGCTCGAATCGTCCATGTTTCATAATTGTCGTATGAAAGTCGCTTGATTCCTAGCTTTGCGAAATCCATTTCTCCTCCTGAACGGGTCTCCAACAAAAAAAAACTGTTTTTGCTCAAATGTTAATCACCACTTTCAACAAAACACTGTCGACTGGGCCCATAACCTGTTGTAATCTAGGAAGTAAAACCGGGTTTCGTTGAATTGGGAAGAACAAAAATGTTGTATTTGTTGCACTACGATTATTACACATCTGATTGGAAAAATTCAAATATAATAGCCCATCTCCACGCCTACTCTGTTTCCGCACCGCTGCTGATGTTCTTGCTTACACTTACTTCCAACAGAATGCAGCGTTTTAGATCTAGGATAGGATGTGACAACAGAAATTCGCCTGCCTTGTTATTTTTTCGTTCGATTTCGTCGACGGTGGAAACCCCGTGTTGCTACTTTCCTTTATTCCAAATCTTTCAAACGGTTTAAATTTAACGATTGAAATTTGGATGCAAATTTCGCACCGTAAATCATTAATTGCAATTTGAATAGCATAACTTGCAAGTAAAATTGAATTCAAACGAAACGTTCTTTCATTCATAGTGAAATATATCAGAAATTCAATTGTGTTTGCACCAAATCAGTAGTTTTTATCAATGTTCAGACATATTAGTCACTTTAGGTTGATTTACATTTAAATTTTGAAATTTTAAGATCGATAAAACTTGAATAGAAAAATACAATGATTTTGAACAGTGCTTCTCAAACTGTGCGCCGCGGCGCCCTGGTGCGCCGCGAACCTTTCCCGATGTGCCGCAGGCTTTTGAGTTATGACAAAACAAACAAAAACAAACTCTTAATTTGTATTGCAGAACATCTTTAATTTTGTTTTGTTTAGTAAAACTAGTGTAGCTTCATTTTTTTTAATCTTTCCCTGAGTCTTTGATTGTTCCATAGGATTTCTGGTATGCTTTTTAAACATATCAATTGACACACAATATAAAAAAGGTTTAAATTTTAAGCTAATAAAATTGTTTTTGGATCTTATAAGCTTCAGCTTAGCTTTTGATTTAAGTATAACTTGTCCATAGTTTTTATTTCAAAAATCTTATTTGCGTTCTTTTCAGAATAATTACAAGGTCTTCGGGACAGCTAGCGGCATGCAGGTTTGCCGTTGTGACATTGTCAAGAGCTAGCTTTAACCTTTTTGACCCGCTCTTTAACCTTTCTGAACCAAACTGAACTTTGAATAAGTTTGCCATGCTCGGTTTCATCACTGAGGTTATATATGGTCCTTTGAGGCCCTTTAAGTCAAAATTTATGAAAATAAAAAAGTTCAATCAACGCCCACCTGACAGGTTCTCTACTATTTCTTCATGTGCCAAAATTTTCCAAAATAAATAAAAGTGTTGCTTTGCAATTTCCGAAAAAAATGCAACTTTGGTCAAGTTCTGTGAAGTCATTTTATTTCAATTGGAATTCTGTAATTATTGCAAACGCTTTAGAATCTTTGGCTGAATTATTAAAAAGCAACAGTTTGTTTTACCTGTACATCTGAGTTTTTATTCTTTTTTATTAAGCTTTCATGATGAAATCAACATGATTTTTGAAATCCTACAAACATATTAAAATTATCTTTGAGAAATTTATTAAAAAATCCAAATTTTCTCTGAATTCTAAGAAAACATGCTATAAGAAGTGTTTCACGATTGTTGCCTTTGACATTTTAAAGTGAAAGCTGTTTATAATTGAAAAAAAACCTTTTAAAAATCTTTGGTGCGCCGCGACATTTTTGGAAATTACAAAGGGCGCCGCGATAGCAAATAGTTTGGGAACCTCTGATTTTGAATATTGGTATCACATGCTAAACCTACAAACTAGCAACACGGCCAAACCAATAACAAAGCTATCTGATCGCAGCAAACGGATATCAATTTCGTCCAATCAGCGACTGGTCTCCGTTTGACAGCAAAATGGTCTCAAAACGGCTGATTACGTGACGCATCCTATCCTAGTTTTAGATGACTGACGGCCAAAGATGATCTGGGATAGCAGTTTGTAGGCGGCATTTAAAATGAGGATCGCTCGAAAGTTCTCACATTTTAAATTGTCGTCTTGTCTGTAATACCCCAGTTTACTCCTCCGGTAGCTGTTCGGTTTCTCAGATCCTGACTATCAATCGGTGCAGACAGATAGTCAACTTTTCAGCTGCTTTATTGGTTTTTAACTGATGGATGGCATCCTTAACTTCTCGGGAGTTCAATCATTTCAGTCCTTTGCTTTGTAGTCGTTTTCTCCATGCCTTGCAAGCCCCAACGACACCCCCCCCCCCCCAACCTTGCTTACGTTCCATGCCATTCAGATGCTCATCGAAATGCTGTTTCCACCTTTCAACCACCGCACGTCCGTCCAACAAGAAGCTCCTGTACTCATCCCTGCACATTTTGACGTAGCCGTTGCGACATGCATTGACCTTCCGGTAGAGCTTCCATATTTTCTTGAGAGTGGCACATCAGTTCCAATTCCGCGCACTCCGCCACTTACCGAAGGCGTTTTTTTCCTTGCTGCAGCAATACACATTGTGTATGCTGTGCGAGCAGCTTCTATACCACCAAGTCATAACTCTTTTATCGGCTCCTATGTAACCACTAACTTCTGGCAACCCTGCTGTGACCAAGCTGTTTGTGCTCTGTGCTCCGATTAATTTCACAAAAATCTTCGTGACAATCATCACCAAAATTCTGCCATCTACTGCTCAAAGATCCCAATTGATCATTGCTGCCCCACCGCACCAAATATCTGCGTTTCCGTGAGTAGAATCATGGATTCTAACAAAAACCATCGTGAATTACCGACATGTCAACTCCAACTTCCAATCGTTTCTTCAAACAACCGACTTCGGCTCCTTGCAACCTCAGGATCGTCTGCAGCTAATCACAGATCGATATTCCCAACTGATCCTGTCTTTTTCGTCTACTTTCTCTGTCCGTGTCAAGACGAAAACTAATGTTTGTCCATGGCTCAACTTTGATGTTTGGAAACTGGGCAAAATATCAAACAATCTGTTTCAAAAATGGAAAAGAGATAGAATGAATGAAAACCTAAAACGTCTTCTAGCTCATGCGAACAAGAAGCTGGCAGATACGAAACGTCGAGCAAAATCCTCTTATTATCAACGAATGTTTTCCTCAAATAATCCAAAACATCTATGGAGTAAAATCAATGAACTGATGGGCAACAAGTCGGGAAAGAAAAAGCAGCTGATTCTAGAAGCTAATGGAGTGGAAACGGATGTTCCAGCCAGTGTTGGAGATATCTTCAATACCTTCTTCTCTTCTATCGGAGATAACCTCGCCAGCACCCTCGCTTCTGATGGAAACATCAACAAATTTGGCACCATGACGATATCCAACACATCGATGTTCCTGCGACCAACTACACAAGTAGAAGTTTCAAATATTATTTCTGGTATGGATGCTTCGAAAGCCATAGGTATAGATGGTTTTCCAGTGGGGGCTCTGAAAAGGCACAGTGTGCTACTTTCCAGCATTTTGTGTGACTGTTTCAACGACAGTATTTCTCTTGGCATTTATCCAAGCGGTTTGAAGCAAGCTCTAGTGTATCCGGTTTTCAAAAATGGCAACCCCAAAAAAGCGACAAACTATAGACCAATATCTGTACTACCTTCTATTAACAAAATCTTCGAGAAACTTTTATGCTCCCGCCTCAATAACTTCATGCATACCACCGGCTTACTGTTCCAGCATCAGTTTGGTTTTAGACAAGGTTCATCAACTGAAGTAGCAGTCCTTGAGCTGGTCGACGATATTTCCCGTTCGGTAGATAAGAAAATGTCCGCTGCAGCCGTTTTTCTTGACCTTTCGAAAGCCTTCGATACCATAAATCATCGAATCCTACTGAAAAAACTAGAAGCTTATGGTATTCGTGGTGTGGCCAATCAATTTTTGGAGAGCTATTTAAAGGATCGTCGGCAACAGGTCGTGATAGATGGAATCAAAAGTACACCGTCCACTATTAATTGGGGCGTCCCACAAGGTAGTAATATTGGACTCCTGTTGTTACGACCCCTTGGTCGGCGCTACTCACCAAGACGACCTGCGTTGATCAACTGTGGTTTTGACGACTATTGTTGCAGCAGCCGATGACAAACGAGATGACGAGATGAGAAGTAATATGCGAGAGAGTGGAAAACGTGTTGATATGCAGTATGCAACGAACGCAACTTCTACGTTACTATTAATATCATTATTATCCAGTAGTTATTTATTTGTTCTTAATTTGAATATGTTCTATAGCATAGTGAATTAGATAAATATGCTATAAATTTGATAACCTAAGTGAATTGGATAACCTACGTGAATTCGATAGCATATAAGAATTAGAATACAACCTCGAGAATCCTGTAAGCAGATCAATTGGAATACCCACGATCTAGCCTTGTTACATTATACAAACGCAATTGGTGACGATAAGCGAAGGCAAAACGACTAAACGTAAGTGGGCAACATAACTGATAAACACGCATAATGACATTGTATCTGTTATAGGTATTTTTTAACTGTTCCTATTAAAGCTGTTAAAAAATTGGAAATTGCTATTATCGTCTACCTGTTGGCGTCAATAAACGACACCTGTTGTTTCTAATATACGTCAATGACATAGCGAAACTGAACTTGAAAGGACAACTGAGGCTTTTTGCAGATGATACGGCGATCTCATACGAAGCCAAGACTGTCTTAGAACTATATCGTGATATGTCTCATGATCTAAAATTGATTATGCAGTATCTCGAAAACAATCTCTTGGCACTGAATTTACAGAAAACCAAAATGATGCTGTTTGGAAAAAGAGAGACATTAGACGCCACAATGGGGTTGGTTATAAATGGAGCTACTATCGAAGAAGTAGACAGATTTAAGTACCTAGGAGTTTGGATTGACAACAGATTAAAATGGGATGTTCATATCCGAGAAACAGTCGCAAGCTGCTCATCTTTATGCGGAATCCTGCGGAGACTAGCATCCTACGTTCCTCGACACGTTCTCCTGAAAATGTACTATGCTTTCATTAATAGTCGATACCAATACGGTATAGCTGCATGGGGTACATCTTGCCACACGTACCTGAAAGAAATGCAAGTGCAACAAAATCGGTGTGTGAAAGCTGTCTATAATCTCCCTTTCCTGCAACCTTACGCTATACAATACAGAGAATAACATTCTGCCAGTGTTGGGACTCTTCACGTTCCAGATAGGAATGACCATGTTCAAAGTCGTTAACAATTTCAACCTACACCACAACTGGATATTCAGCGGCGCACGACATCAACATCAAACAAGATATGCTCATATGCTACAACAAAGTGGTTTTAGAAGTGAAGTAGGAAGACGAAGATTTATCAATATGGGACCTAACATATTCAATCAGCTTCCAGAATATATAAAAAACTCAAACTCAATCCTAGAATTCAAGAGATGTTTGAAAAGTTATATTATCGGTCCCGATGATGTCCTCGTTGCCACACTGCTATGTATAAATAGCATAGAAAATAGCCCGTTTTGTTTTACTCCAGACAGAGCTTTATAATTGTGCCACAATAAGATACCTTACCCAACTTCATCTTGCTGCAGAAGCTTCGTCAAACTCAATAATGTTTACATTGAACAAGCTGGGTAGTTGCGCCAACAGGTTCTGCATCGCAGCTTCTAGCTGAAAGAATGTTCTTTAAATATCCACGAAGCGCTGCTGTTATGTGCACTTGGCAACATTACAAAAGGTACTGGTGCATAAAAGCAGCTGTTTTATCTTACCTACTATTTGATTTGCACGTCTTCCAGCAAATCTTCTGGAGTTGGAATAAAGTTGAATAAACGCAGTCCAAATATTTTCACAGCGCAGGGGTGGATCTAAAGTGTTGTGTAGTAGCTATAATTATATCGCGCTTAAAGCTTGTTTTGAAATAATGTTTACATCCGACAAGCTGTGTTGGTATACCAACAGTTTCTTTATTACAGCCTCTAGCTGTAATGATATCGCATTGAGGCCTTTAAAGCGTAGCCTTGTGGATTTGTCAGTACCGTAAAATGGGGTAAATTTGATAGTTTTTCAGCGAATTTTCTTAAATTTTTTCCATGTAACAGTATTTTCTCTAGTTTTATATTTTTAAAACAAGTACTGGGGTATCAGTTATCAATTGCAATTGGAAGATCCGAAAATTTTAAATATATTAGGCGACTTTTAAAATTTTTCATATGAGTGAGAATCGCATTTTCATTTTGGGGTAACTTTGATAGTGCCCTGAAATGTGTTTTTCTTAAATCTTAAAAAATAATCACAGATTGAAATCTCAGTAGTAAGAACATGATAAAAGAAGCCTAGTGGAATATATTAGATTGAATTTTTAGCGATTTTAGTGTTTAGAGATCAAAAATCATTTTCTTTGTAAAATATATTCTCAACGGTAAATCAACATATGATTACTTGTTATTCATGGTGAATTCTCTTTTTTCGGGTTGTTTATGAATGTTTTATAAACAAATTTTGAACAAAACAGATTTAACTGCATGAAATTACAAGGGCATCGCATACTTTTAGGCGTTTATTGGTGTATGAATATTTATGTCCCAATTTACAAAATTGATTCCAGTGTAGATTCTAAATCTGGCCTTGAATCTCTTAACGAAGTGAGTTTTTACACTCCGTTAAGAGATTTAAGGCCAGATTTAGAATCTACTATGATGGATTTACCGAGAATAAGAGGCCTTTCATTGGAAAAATAGTCGCAACAAAGTTGTACAGCAGATTGTTTGAAAGGGTTGACAAATGACAAAAATATCAACAATTTTTTTTGTCCAAAAAGTTTAATATAACCTCGGTTTTAATGAAAACACGTCTAAAATTGATTTTCATATGTATAGTTTTGATCTACGTATGCCTGTTGTTTAACTGCTTGAAGGAATCATAGTTATAAGATAAACAATACCATGCCTGTCGCACTATCAAAGTTACCCGCATTATCAAGGGTACCCCATTTTACGGTACTACGAATTATACTGTATAGTAGCAGCTGTTTTTTTAGTGGGTTTAGTGGGTAGTTCAAGTTTTCACATCTTCCGGAAAATCTTCCGGAGTTGGAACAGCTTCAGTGACAAGTGATTGATTTCAGAAAACCGAGTTTGGTAGTTGTATGGTGCTTGTTTTGCAATCGTGTATTAGCTTATGGTTTATATTTGACTAACTTCTCTTTTATTCAGCGTTGGCTGCTTCAATACGATTGTTACCAGGGCCGGATTTACAAATGTGGGGGCCCGGGGCCACAGTGTTGTGGGGGCCCCATTTCCAGGGGTATATTTTTGCTTATATAGGATAAAAAAATTGCAAAAATACTATTAATTCTTATAAGGCTGACACAAATTTCGATTTTCTCTTATGTCACCACCCCCTCGGAAAATTTTGGTCGGAATCCAACATTTTGAAGGGGGACACAAATAAATTATTCGAAAAATTTAAACTTTTTATAGTGGAATTGGAGTCGTCGAAAAAATTTCTTAACAAATCCGATGAGTTTGATGATTTTGCCTAATTGTTTGGGTAATTTTGAATCAAATAGGTTTATTATTTATCGTCCCCCCCCCCCCTTTGACGAATCAACGAGTAAAGTGACAAAAGAAGAAAATGTGATTTGTTCCAGCCTAAGTACTAATGTCGTTGTGGAAGAAGTTTAAGAAATTATATAAAGAAAAATATTTTTTTTAAGATTTTGGTCGTTGCTTTAGAGTTAGTCGTAATTCGTATCAGAGTCTTTAGAGAAATGTATAGAAAAATGTATAGCAAACATCTTTGGAAAATTTCTAGTAAATTTTGTGACGCATCTGCTGGGGTAGTTTTTGTGAGTTCATGGTCGACTACCATTTTTTTTTTGTGGAGCTTAAAAAGTTCCAACGCGGCTGCCAGAGGATTCTATGGCGACTTCCCGAAAAAAATCCGACAAAATTCTGAAATCAACTTCTGGGGAAACTTCATAATGCAATAGAAATTCTGTCTTTTTAGGGGAATTCGAATAGAGACTGTTATTTTTTTTTTTTTGCGAAAATCCAGCCGAAGTTTCTTATGTAATTCCTAACTTCATTTCTTAGAGAATGTCCTGTGAAAACCTAGAAAACCTTCGAAAACTGATTTTTACAAAAAATGTTTGTAAAATGTTTAAAGTGTTTTCAGATTGTATAGGGATTTCTCCACAAATTTATTTTGCAATGTCCTTAAGAAATCTAAGGATTTTGTCGGGAGTTCGTCATAAATTACATCCTAATGGCTAGTTTCCACTTGATAAGTACTGTGTAAACGGATAGGACAAGTAATGCTCACGTAAAACTTTTGCAATCAAAATTACTTAAGCATTCGCAGTTGATAAGTAATTCGCAGCCAGAAAGCTATTTGCCAACAGATGGCACTGTCGTGCGATGCTGTCAGTCATGTTGTTGATTTTCCGTACGGAATAATATGTCGATGTATTATTCCGTGAGTAAAAGGGACATTTCTCTTTCTTTGTGTTTCTTCTTTCGCGCCTGCGCGTTCACAGTGTGCATTAGTATTTAGCCGTGTCGCTCTATAATGTGTACTCCGTCGTCCCTCAGCATGGCTGCATCAGAACACAAGATTGAATTTCTTGAGGTTGAATAATTTGCCGTTACGTAGTTTAAAAAATTATAAAGACACACCAAAACTGAATTCTCGCGTTCAGTATCATACAGGCGTATCTGCAATGATCGATTTCTCTTCATCGATTTTCCCTTTGTATTATTCCGGGTAATACGATTAGAATTGTGATAATCTCTCGGTGTGTTTCGGTAAAGGACGACTAAGAGTAGCATCTAAAACATTAAGAACAAACTAAAATGATTTGCTGGCTAAGTTATTAATCAAAGAGAATATCGATGAAGAGAAATCGATCATTGTAGATACGCCTGTATGATACTAAACGCGAGAATTGTTTATAAATAGTTCGACAGTTGAAAAAAGGAAATAGCATTTGAGTTTAGCTGATGAGGAAACAATGATTCTAAAAACTGTTGCATCATAATCATTTTATTTCGTTTGTTGAATGTTCTATGGTGCACTAGAACCAGGGAAATAAAGACTGTATTCGATGAAATTTGGACACAGAAAATAATGTATAGCTTTTCATTGCGTTCACAAAATCAAATATTTTTTTGAACAGGAATAATATATAATGTGTAGCTAATACCATAACAATCGCAACAAATTCAGTTTGGTATTGGCGCAGATATTATTAATATCATAAAATAAGATTTTAGCAATTTTTTTCAGGCTATAATTTTGATGTAACTCGTCAAGACGTCTGAAAATTTGACTCGAAGTTCTTAACAGAGTATCAATAAACTGGTAAAAAAATCTCAAAATCGGTTCAATACGTTTTCCTAGTATTCAAAACTCAAATCGCTTCAAGGCTAAAATATGCCTACTGGTACTTTTTAATCATTTTATTCCGTGTGTACTATTTTGTTTGTACAACTGTCATGACTGTTCCGATTTTTATTAACATTTGAAACTGTAAATCCATTATAAAAACTGTTCTTAGCCAAATTGCTTGAAAACTTTTCAAGTTATAACTGTTTGAATGTCACGATACACAAAAAAAACATTTTTGCTTATTGTGACTTTGTGCCACATATATGTATATACGGCTATAACTTTATTACGGCTAGATCAAATTGAATGAAATTTTTACACAATATTTCTACATCTGTACTTTACAAACAGAACAGATTGAAATCGGTTCAGTATTTTTGGATCCAGAGCTATAACAGTGAAGAAGTGATATTTTTTAAAACATTCGTTTGCTCAAACTTCTCAAATGCCAAAATTCTTGATTCAACGATATCTCCACCAATATTCAACCGATTTTGATGAAATTTGTATGGTATTAGCTTTACGTAATACACTATTCCTGGTAAAAAAATTAGTCATTTATCATTTTATTAGGAAATCTTTCTGAATTCCAGGAATTCGTTCCGAGATCCCTACGAGAATTGCTCTGAGATTCCCTCAGAATTTCTGCTTGGGATTCCTCCAGAAATTCCTTCCTATATCTCTCTAGAAATTAATTCAGGATTGCTCCAGGAGTTCTTTCTGGGATACCAAAGGGAGTTCCCTCAGAGATTCTTCCAGCAATTTGTTTAGGGTTTGTTCAGAACTTCCAAGAGTTCTCTCTAGGATTACTCCTGTAACTCCATACGGGATTCCTTCAGAGATTCCTTCATGAAATTCTCTAGAAATTCCTTCATGGAATTCTCTAGAGATTCCTCCAGAAGATTCTTATGAAATTATTCTAGAAGTTCTTTCAGGGATTCCTTCACGACTTTTTTTTTTAGGATTTCTCCAAAACCTTTTGGAATGTCTTCAGATTTTTATCTGGGAAGAAACTATTGAAAGAATCTCTAAAATCGCTCGTGTAGATATTCCCTACAAAACTGCTGGAGATATTTCTTAAGAAGCTGTTGGAGGAATTTTATAAGGAACTCAAGAGCAAGTCTTAGAATACTTCCATAAAGAATAAAAAAAAATTCTAGAGTATTTCTATGAGCAAAATTTAAGAAACTTCCAGAATGAATTCCAGAATATGTAATCTGCAAGGAATCCCAGTAGAAGTTCTTGGAGGAATCCCGGAAGGATATCCTGGATGGATTATTGGACAAATCTTAGAAGGAACTCCTGGAAAAAACCTTGACTTATTTTCCAGGAGTCTGGAAGTTCTGAAGAAATTCCGGAAAGAACTTTTGAAAAATTCCCGGAAGATATCCCGGGTAAAATTTCTGATGCCACCCCTGGTGTAATCTTAGAAGGAAATCCTGGAGAAATACCAGAAGAAACTATGAGAGGAACCCATAAATTTACTCCTAGAGGAAACCTAGAAGGAGTTCCTGGAGGAATTCTGGAAGAAGCTATAGAGATTACAAAAGGAATTCTTTGAGGATTCACATAAGAAACGTCCAGATAAAACCTAGAGGAATCTCAAAAAGTTGTATCTTAGAAAGAACTCCTGGAAGAATCACTGAAAGAACTCCAGGACGAATCTAAGAATGAATTCCTGTAGAAATCCTAGAAGGAACTCTTGAAATGATCCCGGAAGGAATTCCTGCGGGAATCTCCGAATAAATATCTGAGTGAACCCCGGATAAAAAATACTAAAGAAATCCCGGATGAAATAATTGTAGAATAGTTCGAAAAAACTCCTGGTAGAATCTTAGAAAACACCTCTGGAGAAAACCCTGAAGGAACTCCTAGAAGATCCCAAAAAAAAAACAAAATAAATAAATAAATCCTGAATTAGAAGGAACTCACGGAGGGATTTTTTGTAGAACTTATAATGAAAATCTCAGAGACGTTTTATGAGAATCCCCTGCGAACTTCTGGTGGAGTTTTCGGTGGAACATCTGGAAGAATTTCAAGAGGACTTTCTGCATAACCCCAAAGAAAAGCCTTCGTACGGAATGCCAAAAGATTCATCACAAAGAATCTTTCGTGGATCTTCATTAAATTCCCCGTGAAGCTTTGTCCTACCTCGTATTTCGTCTAAAACTCCACAAGGTAACCGTCAGAGTCCCAGCAGAATTCCTCCCACCGTAGTCCGAACTCCAATATTGCAGAATTTATAAATAGTATCCAACCATAGTTCTCGCTGTAATACCATTAAAAGTTCCCTTAGAATCCCAGTGCAATGTCTCTCATTAGTATTTCCCTTGGAACTCCGTTGAAATCTCACAATCTGGATTTTCCCCATACGCGCGCAAAAATTAAATTTTAATTTCAATCACACTTCCTGAGGAAATGAACGAAATTTCTCTAAGTCCAAATCGTAAACAACAAGGCCACGAAACGCCACACGAACAACGAACAATTTATCTAGCAACCGCCGTATGCAGTGCCCTATGGTTCACATCCTTCTTACAGCATCGTTTCGTAAAAATGCTGTCGGTTAAACAAATGTCAAAATTACTTACGGAAAAAGGAGGAATTTTACTTGAGCGCTCTACTTGGGAACTGGAAACTTACCATAAGTGAAGAAATGTTTCAAGAACCCCATATTATTCCAATTAACTTTCCGAATGTTTCAAAAAATAAATAAAACAAGAATATTGCTGCAATTCTATTAGGAATTCCTGGAAAATTCTTCCAAAACATGTCTAGAATTTTTATAAATAAAGACGCGGACACCGTCTTCAGCCAGAGGCTGTACAGACTGAATGAAACTAAACATTAGACAAGGGACACACGGAGCATGCACCAGTGGATACGGAGAAGAAACTATTCTCACGAAAAGTTTCATCGCCCGGAGCGGGAATCGAACCCTCACCCCATAGCATGGTGCGATTAGAAGCTTGGTGACCCTAACCGCACGGCTACGAGGCTCCACAGAAATAAACGCGAATATTCAGCAGGAACTCTTCAAGTATACATTCTACAAAGTTTATGAGTTAACCTACAGTTCATGCGATGTTTTTTTCCAGGATTTCCAATAAAATATTATGGACAATTCCACAAGATTGACTAGTTCAAACAAAAAATTTTAGCATGTTTTGGAGGAGCTTCGAAAGCTGCAGTCCTTCAAATAAGAACCACAATATATCACATTGTAGTACATTAGTGACCCAATTTTGTCAGCCCTTATGCGAAACACGTTTTTTTCTCTCCCTTAAAACTAAAAATTATTTCGAACATTGTATCCCTCTATCTTCTGTTTTTTTTGGTACTCAGTCATTTTTTTTTTGTTTTACATTTTTATTCGTGAAGTGGGATTTTGTGGGGGCCCCTGAATTGTGGGGGCCGGGGCCATGGCTGCCCCCCCCCCCTTAAATCCGGCCCTGATTGTTACAAAACAGGAATCAAATGACTGAAGCTTATAGCGCTGAAAATGTTAGTTGGTAGATAGTGGGGCTGCTATATCTGATCTGATATCAAGAGACATGTACAAAAATAAGTTTTCGATGTGGAAGCTAAGAAAAACGTCGGTGAAATTGATGGGTTACAGTGGACAATCGCTTGATGTGTTAGGTATTTGCCCAGTTTTATAGTATAAGGGACAAAAACGGTCATTGGTATTCGTGGTGATCGAAAACGATGGGCCGCCACTGTTGGGCAGACATTTCATTAGCGCTTTAGGGATAGTGTTTTCGATAGACATAAAGGTGCAACCCGTGATGGTAGTCCGAAGCACCTTCTTCCCCCGCAAAGATATCCACAAAGCCACCTGGAGATCACCCGACCACCAAACAGAAAACCAAATCGACCACGTTCTAATCGACGGTAAATTCTTCTCGGATATAACCAACGTCCGCACATACCGCAGTGGGAATATAGATTCGGATCACTACTTAGTCGCTGTATGCATGCGCTCAAAACTTTCGACAGTTATCACCACGCGTCGAAGTCGAACGCCGCGGCTCAACATCGAGCAGCTGCGCAACGTAGAAGTGGCTCAAGACTACGCGCAGCAGTTAGCAGTGGCCCTACCAACGGAAGAGCAGCTTGGCGCAGCTACACTTGAAGATGGCTGGAGGGACATCCGATCCGCCATAGGTAGTACCTCGGCTACAGCACTAGGTTTCGCGACTCCGAATCACAGAAACGACTGGTACGACGGCGAATGTGAACAGTTGAAAAACGAGAAGAATGCAGCATGGGCGAGAATACTGCAACACCGTACGAGAGCGAACGAGGCACGTTACAGACAGACGCGGAACAGGCAGAACTCAGTCTTCCGGATGAAGAAGCGCCAGCAGGAAGAACGAGATCGCGAAGCGATGGAAAAGCTGTACCCCGCTAAGGACACACGAAAGTTCTACGAGAAGCTGATTCGCTCCCGCAGAGGCTTTGTGCCACAAGCCGACATGTTATTTATTTATTTATTTATTTATTTATTTATTTATTTATTTATTTATTTATTTATTGTTAATTTTAACTGACCTCTTCGGTCTTATTAAAATGTGACTTAATTCTATACAATTACAAAAATTCAATTACAAAAATTCACACGGATAACAGAGGAAGTTACAACAATCACTATTTCATATAACATCAATAAACCTGAGCGAAAATCACATATAAGCAATAATAACAAAAACAGGCACACATAAAGTTGATTTCTTTAACTATGATTTGGTTTCCAAAACACGCGGCGATCTTCAAATTCTTTGAATTTCAGGTATTTTGGCCATGTTGAAGGCTGTATTGCCAACGATTTCAGTTCTCTATCTAGTGTAATTTTAAATGAAATAAAATCTCTTTCAATTCAATGTGCCGAGATAATCACGGAAATATTCTCACGAGCGAGCGTGAGGTGGTCGAGAGGTGGCGGCAGCATTACGATGAGCACCTCAATGGAGACGTTGCAAGTACCGAAGGTGGCGTGGTAACAGATCTAGGAGTATGTGCACAGGATGAAAGACTTCCGGCCCCTGACCTTCAAGAGATTGAGGAGAAGGTTGGCCGGTTGAAAAACAACAAAGCCGCTGGAGCAGATCAACTTCCAAGCGAGCTTCTAAAATACGGTGGAGAAGCACTGGTGAGAGCACTACACTGGGTCATTACCAGGATTTGGGAGGAGGAAGTATTACCGGAGGAATGGATGGAATACCTTCCATCCATTCCATGTGTCCCATCTACAAAAAGGGCGACAAGTTGGATTGCGGGAACTACCGCGCGATCACACTACTGAGCGCTGCCTACAAGATACTCTCTCAAATTTTATGCCGCCGTCTATCACCGATTGCAAGAGAGTTCGTGGGGCAATATCAGGCTGGATTTATGGATGAACGCACTACACCGGACCAGATGTTCGCCATCCGCCAGGTGTTGCAGAAATGCCGCGAATACAACGTGCCCACACATCACTTGTTCATCGATTTCAAATCGGCGTATGATACAATCGATCGAGAACAGCTATGGCAGATTATGCACGAATACGGATTCCCGGATAAACTGATACGGTTGATCAAGGCGACGATGGATCGAGTGATGTGCGTAGTTCGAGTATCAGGGACACTCTCGAGTCCCTTCGAGTCTCGCAGAGGGTTACGGCAAGGTGATGGTCTTTCGTGCTTTCTGTTCAACATTGCGTTAGAGGGGTGTAATAAGGAGAGCGGGGATAAACACGAGTGGGACGATTTTCACGAAGTCCGTTCAGCTGCTTGGTTTCGCCGATGATATTGATATTATAGCTCGTAAATTTGAGACGATGGCGAAAACGTATACATCCGACTAAAGAGTGACGCCAGGCGAATCGGATTAGTCATTAATGTGTCGAAGACAAAGTACATGATGGCAAAGGGCTCCAGGGAGGAATTACCGCGCCCGCCACCCCGAATTCATATCGACGGTGATGAAATCGAGGCGGTTGAAGAATTCGTGTACTTGGGCTCACTGGTGACCGACGATAACGACACCAGCAGAGAAATTCAGAGGCGCATTGTGGCAGGAAATCGTGCCTACTTTGGACTCCGTAGAACTCTACGATCGAATAAAGTTCGCCAAAACACGAAGTAAACCATCTACAAAACGTTGATTAGACCGGTCGTCCTCTGTGGGCACGAAACATGCACCCTTCGTGCAGAGGACCAACGCGCCCTTGGAGTTTTAGAACGGAAGGTGTTGCGAACCATCTACGGCGGAGTGCAGATGGAAGACGGGACTTGGAGAAGGCGAATGAACCACGAGCTGCATCAGCTGCTGAGAGAACCAACCGTCGTCCATACCGCGAAAATCGGAAGGCTACGGTGGGCGGGTCACGTCATTAGGATGTCGGATAGCAACCCGACTAAAATGGTTCTCGAGAGTCATCCGACCGGTACAAGAAGACGTGGAGCGCAGCGCGCTAGGTGGGTCGACCAAGTGGAGGACGATCT
The DNA here is from genome assembly GCF_035046485.1 of Aedes albopictus. Lineage (NCBI taxonomy): Eukaryota > Metazoa > Arthropoda > Insecta > Diptera > Culicidae > Aedes > Aedes albopictus. The sequence continues at coordinate 382,579,698 of NC_085138.1, forward strand.
GCGGACCCTACGCAGAGTGCAGAACTGGAGACAAACAGCCATGGACCGAGTGGAATGGAGGAGGCTACTATGTACAGCAGAGGCCACCCCGGCCTTAGCCTGATCGGTAAGGTAAGGTAAGTACATTTTCAACATAAATTTTCCCTACTTAGACTGTTCTTTCGAATTGAACTTTTCAGAAAACTATGGTAATGTCCGGTGTTGAAATTGCTAAAATATTTATAAAATATTTTTTTCAAATTTCTGTACACCTGTGCTTGTGTTACCTAAACTCGAAAGAACATCCTATGTAGATAAGAAGGTATAATTTATGTTGAAAAAGTAAGCAGTTGTGATGCCAATAATTATACTACCTACAGCCTAAATTGTAAAGGCAAATCATTATGGCCGGACTATTGTTGATTATGTCTTATTGAGCAAATAAATGTTTGGAATATCCTTGCCTAATAACAGTTGAAAATAGTATTGCCAAATACAAAGACAAAAAAAAAATAGCAAAGTTCTACAGAAATTTTGAGATTTCAACATAAGTGTCGGAGAGAAATATGTTTTGTCTAATATTCCCCTGAATCGGTCAAATTTATATCTGTGATCACAATCGTAAGGATCAATTTATAAACCACGTAGAATTTTTGGGGGAGGTGATTCTTGACTAAGTAGTCGTCCCTTACAAAATTCAAATTGTTGTATGGGCAACACTGCCCCCACTCTCATAACAGTCCCATCCTTGCTGGGTTTCCTATTCATATGGGACTGTTATGCGAGTGGGGTCAGAACAGTCTACGAGGGGGTGGGTGAGAGTGTCTGAAATAGCCAAAATTTGATCTACGTAGTTTGGGAACAGCCCCTAAGGAGATGTGATATAAGAGAATGCTCAGAAGTACTTACATGTACCATCGTCGTCAGTTTATTCGTCTCTCATCAATCCACATCCAGTCGTTGCCGGGCGTTTCGATTCACTTTCCGCTTTTTGAAAAATGTGTCGTTGAGAGCACTCTTCTCATCCGCCGGAATATGGCTAATGGTTTTCTCCTTAAACTTTTTCTCCGGCACTTCCGGTGCCGCACTCGGAACATACAGTGGCTCCGGAACCGCCGGCAGCTCCAAGTCAACCGGTTGTTCCTCCCTAAAAAAAATGACTAATTTTAGTGACATGTGGGGCAAAAGAAATCACATTATACAAACCTGTGCTCCACCGTTTGCCATCTTCCATAGGGCCCGGCGGCCGCCTCGAGCGCTGCCTCCTCCTCTTGCTTCTGCCGTTTCGTATCCGTTATCGTTTCGATTTCTTCCTTCACCCGCCGATTGTGTTCGTACATTTTTGCCATCTGCTCTCGCTTCAACCGGGCCGCAATCTCCTGGGCGTTGTCCACCTCGTATTTAACCTCCTGCTTCAAAGCATCCTCTTGCTTCCTGAGGACCACCATGGAAATTTTCTCATATTCTTCCTTCTTCATAAAGCCTTCCTTCGGTGGTTCCCAAACGGATTCGTTGGTCTTCACATGCCAATAGTAGGTGTAGCCCTCGTCGGTCACCGCCTCAACCCAAAGCGATCCGTGACCCATTTGACTGATCTCTTCCAGGCGCTTCTTTTTGGCTGCTTCCGCAATGGCAGCTGCGGTCGCTTTGCTTGGTGGCGGTCCCTCTTCGTCACTGAAGTCGCCCGGAATGTAGAAAGGATCTGCTTCACGCCCGATTTTCTTTTTTGGTACCCGCGGACCAACACTGGGTCCAGCCGCTGGTTCGGCTTCCGCCACGGCAGCAGCCGCTGCCGCAGCTTCCGCTTTCTGTTGCTCGGCCAGAGCCCGGGAACTGATATCCGCTCCTGCGCTTATGTCCTGCATGTACGCCTTCATGGCAGCATCATTCATCTTCCGCATTTCGGCATCCACCTTGCTTTGCTCCTTCTGCGCCTTGTAACTGTTCCGGCTGATATCCGTGATGCGCTTCTGGACATTTTGTTTGTGACGGCGACCGCTCTCGTGGAATTGGATGCTCTATATAAGGATGAGACTGACCTTAGGGGCGTCGGTAATTAGAAAGTAATGAAGAGTTACTTACCGGTTTGTTGTCCGCAATCCAACATTGGCAAAAATCGCAATACTTCCGATCATTGGATTTCCAGTAGTCTGCCCTGTAATTGATTCCAAGAAAAAAATCATTACCAGTTATTCTTATATGTTACTTTCCTACAAATACTCACATTTTAGCGCACAACACACAAAAATACGAAAATAATTGATCCAAATAGGCCTTTTCATGTGACAGATCCGTGCATGCATTTGTTTACAAAGCTTGAACAACAGCTGCAAACAAGAACGTGTCATCTTCATAGAAGAACTGTCAAACGCCCGAACAATCAGCTGATTTAAGACGTCAAATGAAAAGGCCCATTTCTAAAAACTTCAAACGTTTTTGCGATTTTTCTTCTGGCGAACTGAGAGAAGAAAACAAAACAAAATGTAAAACAATCACCCGGCAGTGAAAATGAAACCAAGGCTCACACACGGAAACTTAATACTGCACACTAAGAAGAATTTACTCAGAAACAAGTAAGATTCATACAAAACTGGAATGGGTACGCCAAAATGAGTAAATCGTATTTCCAACTTGGCCATGCGTCGGACGTACGTCGGACCGACGTCGGACACAGTGCGCTGAATAGAGGGCCAGGTCCGCTGTCCAGCGCACTACGTCCGACGTTAGGTTTGGCGTATGTATTTTGAGAAAATTCGATTGTCGGATGTGGGGAAATTTCGGGTTTCAACCGCGACAATACATTAAGGGGACGTTCAAAAATTACGTCCATCATTTGGGGGAGGGGGGGTCTACAAAAGTGTGACACTATGTGTATGAGGTATGGGAAAATGCGTGACAGAGGGGGGAGGGAGGGTCTAGAAATCCCAAAAATGTATGGACGTAATATTTGAATCTTCCCTAATCTGAATTGAAACGAGTCTGCACAAATTTAGTGGCATCGTGCATTTAAATTGACCCTCAGAATAGTCTATTTTACGAGGCTAGTCGAACGACAGAAGTACGCGCTCTGATGATTTACGTTTTCAATCATCATCCGGTTGATGATGGTAATGACTGCGCGCAAGTCAAACGCTGAGTATCGCGGACTGACTCAATATGCTCTCTCTGCGGGAGCCAAACATTGGGAGCCAAACATTGAAGATAGAGGTTATGTTAAACCTTGTTGTACCTGTGTGCTTGATTGAAGAGTATTGTTATCTAGGTGCTGCGGATATAATCAAAACTGTAGTCACGATATCTCCATTTGCCCCTGTCAATCCGTTGGAAAGCGAGGAGAAGGATAAGCATTGTTTTGAACCCTTTTCAGCTAATTTTGTAATAACTATCCATCAAAATTTCCATCGCGAATGGAAAATAATAAACTTTGCACACGAAAACAAAACTGGAATAATGGTGGATTGATCATGTTTACCATTTCCGAACAGCGTCGCGACGGTATGTTTGACAACTGCGCTGAGAGAGGTGTTTGCAAGAAAATTGAACGCTCGTGCGTGTTTACAAGCTGTGTGCCGGGAGTGTGTTGGTGTGTGTTAGCTAGCTTGAAAAATAAAACCGTTTCTATTCGCAGCACCTAGGTCAAACGTAGTTTTTGAAAGTGGCTGAAACAATTACTAGAAATTTTTATTTAATATTGTTCGTGCAGTTGAAAATCGGAATTTTTGACACGCGAAAATCGATTTTTCTTCTAAACCGTGTGTCGGACGTACGTCGGGCACAGTGCGCTGGATAGAGGGCCAGGTCCGCTGTTCAGCGCACTACGTCCGACGTTAGGTTTCACGTATAGATTCTGAGAAAATTCGATTGTCGGGTGTGGGAAAACTTCGGGTTTCAACCGCGACGACAATAGGCCTTTTCATGTGACAGATCCGTGCATGCATTTGTTTACAAAGCTTAAACAACAGCTGCTAACAAGAACGTGTCATCTTCATAGAAGAACTGTCAAACGCCCGAACAATCAGCTGATTTAAGACGTCAAATGAAAAGGCACATTTGTCCCGCATAGAAAAATACAATTCACAGTATCATGCATATTATAAGAAGTTGGTTCGTGGAATAATAACTGTACCACAAATAATTGTTTTATGATTGCATGATTGAGAATGAAAAAAATGTATTATTTAATATTTTTCAAGAATCATAACAATTATAATAATGATTCATTGAATGATACATGAATAGTTCTGAATCATACGTTTTCGTAAATTTTGCGGCCGTGACTTGAGGTGTGGCATGTCTTTTTCGGTTTCCTACAGATTAGAAACCCCACAATATTGAGTCATTTCTTCTTGCGCTTGTTAATCAGGCCAATAAATTGAACCTCCAGGCGCGGAACATGCAGGTCATTGTAATAAATGTAATGAACACTGCAACGAAAATGCATCACGATTTCACCGCACCCAAATCCACAGTACAGAGGTAATGATGCTCCGTAAACCTCGCCGTAAACTGCCGCCCTCGCTCCTGCTCGTGCACATTGGGGATCAAATAACAAACGCATCAGTTGTTGCTGTGGCCGCAGAGTATTTCCGAATAAGTTGCCGGGTATGCATGTCATTTGGAGAGCGCTGACTTACCTTGCATCGGCCTTCAATGATTGATCCTCTGCCAGCTCTGCCACCTTCTTAGGAGCATTGTTGTCTAACTACCCGCGAGCACTAAGTCGATATGGCCTCATGGATAAAGACCGCACGAGGAAAAAGGAACCAGCCGAATACCAAACACCGCAGTTCGAGTCCCAGATAGTTAAAAAAATCGCACCCAAATATAAACAGAATGGGTTACGTCATGCACTTGACAGATGGTTCCACAGGGGTGTGTATTTTTTTTTTCAAGTCGATAATGCAGAATAACGAAATATTTCAAGCTTGTTTATATTATTCAGTGTATCATAAAGTAAACGACAAAGTGATTATAATGTGAATGATTTGACATTTTTTTTTGTTCGTGAAAATTGCCATTTTTGAATGGTAACGATACTTAACAACCCATTCGGTCTATCGTTCAAACTCCGAATATGATACATGTTATCACCAATACGATCCACAGTATCATTGATTTATCATACATTTTATTATACCGTGAATAATTGGAAAACGATAATTAGAATCATAAACGTATAATACCATTTTATTCGGGGTATTCGCTAGTTAACGAGTCAATCGCAACGAAAAAAATACCTGATTAATTAGGGAACGTTCAAAAATTACGTCCAACATTTGGAAGAGGGGGGGGGTCTAGAAAAGTGTGACAGTACGTGTATTGGGTATAGAAAAATTGCGTGACAGAGGGGGGGGGGTCTGGAAAACCCGAAAAATGATGGACGTAATATTTGAATCTTCCCTTATTGAGTTTTGTATTGCTTCTACGACAGCATTTGAGCCTATTTTGGCTCAAATTTCTCATAAATATCTCCAATTTGTCGAACAAGTACCTTTTCAAAAATTACACGATATTCCAGCAAAACAAACGTGTGTGGAATTCTGTCAGTTGACGCCGCTGCCCGGATAAAAACTAATCGTAGGGTGTATGGTGAAAACCATTCCTGCACCATACAGTGTACCAGCTACAATAAAGTGTATTGTAATGAAATGCTTCGCTATACTATATATTTACATTGGATTTTTATGTAACAATATATTATACTGTTTTTCTTACGTTTGAACCATTCACTTTTTCGAAACATTATTTTTCCGTGAATTTTTAATTATTTCTGGTGTTCGATTTGAATAGGTCGTATGTTTGCTGTGATTCCTATGCAGATTCGACCTATTCAAATCGAACATCAGATTTATTCAGTTTAAGATTTTTTCCGTGCTTTTTTTGTTGATGTTTGTGACTTTTTTGATGCAAATGAAAGGAAAAAGAAAAAAGTGAATAAGTTGAAACATCAATTTAAAGTCAATAACATGTTTAAATCAGTGGTAAACCAGATGTCCTAAGAACTGCAGGTCCAAGCAGGGGTCCAAGAGATATGGCGGGCTAGGTGTGTAGAGTGCGATGAGAGAAATACGAATGTAGGCCAACCCGGAAAGATGCAGGTCACATTACCGTAAATCAGTGGATGAGTTCAACACTATTCTTTCTGTATTTGCATTTAGGGGAGTTTTCTCCTCTTCTCTCATGTGAGATTGTCTTCGACCACAATTGAATCAAATGCGATTGACAAACTTTATCTTTGACGTAGAGCCATCTTTAACTTATGGACTGGACTGAACACTGAAATGACTTTTAATATAGGTTCGTCTGCGGGTTCGCTTTTTAACCTAACTTATATTTGAATCGAACTTGACAGTTATCTCATGAGTTGTTATGTATTTCAAACTTTAGCCAAACTGGTTCCTCAATATAGCAATAACGGTTAAACACGCTGTAATGATACTTATGTACCTCGTCACCCACTTCATGCAACTACATTAGTAGTCTAATAACACTTAGCGCGCTCGGCATAGTTCCATCATGCCGCTCAAAGTGTTGCCACAAATAATGCTAAATTTGCAAAACCCAGTTATCTGGCTGGTGGGGCATGGGAGCCTAAGCTTCAACTGTTAATGCAATCGGAGACTACTAAGACTTAGACGTGGGCGATCCTATATATGAAGGGTTATCCAAAATGCTCTGGAGAATTCCCAAAGCGCATTCTAATAAATGTAGTAAGCCTAAGATGCCATTAACAGGAGGAAAATGGCAAGATAATATAACAATATATGGTTTATGTAATATAAAACAATACAACATAACAAAAGAGAACCCTCGAGAGAACCATTCCAAAACCACTTGATTAAATGTATAACCAGTAGTGAAATTACAATTAAAAACAATTTATTTACGGTACATTTTATTGTTTGAAACCATTCATGTACCATACAATGTACGGTATATTTAATCCCACGTATCAGTATTTTGAACAATTCATTAACAATAAAATCTATGGTTTTGCAAAAAATATATATGGAGAAAAATATTTTTTTATATTGTTACGATACTTAACAACCTGTGTTATTGGGGTGTTATTGGGCTACTATTCCGCGCGTTTAGAGTACGACGGGAATGCACATTGTGTGCTAGACTACTACAATACATATTAGAGGACCTGGGATCGAATCCCACTCCCGACATACTCACAAAATGTGGGTTCTTCCTTCGGAAGGGAAGTAAAACGTGGGTCCCGAGATGAACTAGCCTAGGGTTAAAAATCTCGTTAATACAGACAAAAAAATCTTATTTACAATTCACGGTATGGTGTCTATATTACATCTTATTGTTTTTGTATTTTTATTTTTACAGTGGTGTCTATTGTAAAAATATGGTTCTAAATAGTACTGTTACAATACAACGTTCGGTTTTTCTACTGTATTTTTTATTCGGGTGCTGCGATCAGCTGTTCTGAAACGTTTTTGTATTTTTATCTCGTGAAATGGCTTATATAGGGCACTGCACTGTTTTGATTTTGTATGGGTTTTTGACGTTTCTTGGCCTTGTTGTTTACAAAATTTCTGTAAGACTGAAAGAGAAGGAGAGAATTTCATGCAGTGCTCTATAGTATAGTAATTTCAAACCGCAAGCCACAGACAAACAGACGTAACACCTTAAACGATTTTCATGGAAATCCATCGCCCAGTTCACACTACCATCACCTGGTGGAAAAGTTGCATGAATCACTGTTTTGTGCCATATCGCCAACAGAAGGCGCTAGTGTGAAACGTCAAACGCATAGAAAAACGATGCGCGCGCCTCTGTTTGTGAAAGCCACAACTATGAAAATTTAAAATGATCGTTAAAAGCGTGGTCGATGGAAATTTCTCAAGTGTTACGTCTGTTTGTCTGTAGCCATCTTTCAGTGAAGAAGCGTGTTTTTGGAATAGAGTTAATAAACTATAGAGGACGAATGTCGCTGCTGTTCCCTTTGTTCTCGTTCGCAAACATCCCGGGTATCTATCTGTCAAACTGCATACTTTTTCGCTTTGACACTTATATACCTCCCTATCTTCGCCAGCAAGAGATGTTGCGGCGGCGACGCCAGCGACATTCTCCCTCTATAGTTTATTACCTCTATTGTTTTTGGTTCAGCGTGGCTAAACGTCCTTGCTTGTACTTTTTCACCACCGGGAATTTGTTTACGGCCATTTAGCACCAAAATATCTCCTTGCATCGGAATCTTTTCTAAATTCTGTTTGCAATTTGTAGATTTTGAAATCATAAAAAATCATGGGATTAATTGAAGACGAAGTGAACGAAGTGTCCCGCTTATGTGGCAATGTCCTGCCTCAATCAAAACTGATAACGTGCATGAGTTCTCTCGTAAGTAGTCAACAAAATGAATATTTTAACATCTTTCTAAGCTAATGTTTGTTTCAACCCGTTCCGACTGAAAGCAGATTCGTATCGACATCCATCAGACAGAGTCCCGACAGCTGACGGTCTGCTTACGGTTTCCCACCGATTACCCCAACAACAAGCTTCTGCTGGAATTCAAAAGCAAAACGATGTCGCTGGCATTCTTGGAGCGGTTCACCCGGATCTGCGACGAAAAGACCGCCGAGTTTGTCGGCAAGCCCCAAGTGATGAAAGTGCTGAAATTCGTCGACGCCTATCTCCGGGATAATCCGCTCTGTATCGTTGCGGAGGAAATTTTCAACATCAAAAAGCTGCTGGATGGAACCGGCGGGGAATTGAAACCACGACAGAAAACTTCCTCCGTTGGATTGACGACCAGAGGCGGTGGATTCTACTTTACTGCGAAATTTCACGTCCCGGAGCTGTATCCGGTTCAACGAATAGATTGGGAAGATTTCGACTGCAATCTTCCGCTGCCTTTGGTTCGGTTTGTCAATGGACAGGCGAAGGAGATAGCCAGGCAGTGTGTTGAGCCTCCGCTGAGACAATCGAACTCAAGTCCGGCCTTCGTCCCGAGGCCGAGCTTGGAACGAACCCTCCGATTCATCGTGGAAGCCATGAAAGGCTTTCCCGAAGAGCGATGTCCTGTATGTGCGGACCTCTCGCTACCCCCGGATCCGGCTAGTGTGGTGCTCTCCGAGGAAGACGACCGGTTTGTGATCCGGATGTTCTGCGGCCATGTCTATCATCAGGCTTGTCTGAGAAAGTTCATGAGCGAGCCACCGTTCCCTCCGGGAGGAAAGATTTGTCCAGCGCCGAAGAAGCATCCACGATCGGATAGGAAGGCTGGTGCTGGAAAATCGGCGGCGGTAATGTCTGGTGGAGGAAGTGAACTTTGCCAGCAGAGGGTCACCCACGACAAGTGGGGCCTGAACGATGTGAAATCGGCGGAAGCCAAGTGGGCTCACCAGCAGGCAAGGATTCGGGAGCTGGAGGAAGTGATTGATTTTCTACAATAGCTGGTCTTGGGTGTTGTTTTGGACAAGCAAAATTGGCATGTGTAAAATCTACACAGGTAAAATTCTGGGCATGAAGGATTCCGCTTCATTACTATTACGATTGGAAAGTGATTCTTTGTTACGCGGAAAGCAAATCGAGGGAAGGAAGTGATTGTGATCTGGATGACCAATGATCTTACGAAACGGTGCAGGTACGCACATAGATGAATATTTGAAGATATTTGTAGATTCAATCTGTATCTTCTTTAGCACCAAAAATATCGTACTAATTATTATGATGAATCAAGTTTACACAATATACCTACTGTAATACTATGTATTCCAAACGTGATGATCTGTCCTAATGCGAACAACAAAAGAACTCCTTGAGTCTTGTCAAAAGAATGGCTAAATCGCAGAAAATCAAGTAGAATTATTTCAAACGTTTCTTCAAAAGATGGGATTCCAAGAAATTCTTCTCAGAGATTCTCTTAGATTTTTTTCTAGGGTTATCCGTTAGAAACTCAGAAATTTGTCCAGAAACTTTTTTAAAAACGTATGCTTGAATTTCTCCAATGCCTTCTTCAGGTATTATTCCAGCAATTCAGGGATTTTTTCGTTCTACTAGAAAATTCCACATTGATTTTCTCTGAGTTTCTCCAATTGTTCCAATTGTACAGAAATTCTGTCAGAATTTATTTTTCCAAAGATTCTCTCTTCAATTCCTGCAGAAATTACTCCAGGCTTTCCTTAGCAGTTCAAGGAATTGGTCAAGATATTTTCCAATAAATGCCTGCCCATTTCTTCAGTTGCTCACTAAAGAATTTCTCTTCGATTAGTTTTGTTTCAGAAATGTCTCCAGGATTCAGTGATTTTTGTGTATAAATCCCTTCAGAAAATCTATAGGAAAAATTTCTAAGAATTCCTTCTGAGGTATCTCCCGGTGTTTTCCAAGGATTTCTTCGTAAAACCTTCCGAGGATCCCTTGGAAGTTTATTGATGGATTTCTTCAAGATATGCATCAGTACCTTTGTTGGATTGCTATCTGCAGATATATATTTTTTAAGTCCTTCAAAATTTCTCAATGGATTTCTGCTGGAATCCCTCCAGAAATTTCTTGCAAATTTTCTCCTTGGGTCTCTCATGATTATTTTCTAGCAATTATGAGGATATCTTAAGAAATTTCTCCAGGTATTACCAGGTATTACCTAGGCATTTATCCAGGAATTGCTCCAGAGATAACTTTAAATATTGCTTCAGGAATTTTTACCTAGGAATTCCCTGGGCTCGGTTTATATCTTCCAGGAAGCATTGATTTTCGTCATATGACCATTGTGCTTTGCAGTGTTGATTGGTTGAACTGAATGTAGATTCAATGGTAAATTTTAAAATCAGATAATTCAATCCTCTGATGTAGTGATTCCAATTATACTACGGCATAGTGTAACGGTATGTTGTCGAAATCACTTATGTACCGGGAAAATATAATTCCAAGCTGGTGAGAATATTACCACTGAGGGGGGTTATGAGCCCAGTCAGACCCTTGATGGGACAATAATGTGGGATAGTATAGGGGAGACTGAGGAGACTTGATCCCTGGGGAGACTTGTTCCCCCCATATTTTCTCGGAATCAAAAACATTTTTCTTCTAGCATAATTTTTCCAAAACTACTCCTAGACAAACGACTATGTTTTGGCTACAAGTGATTTCGATTCTACATTGCATTATTTTTTACCGGCTGATGGTTTGTTTTCAGTCCTTCAGAAATCTTTTCAGCGATTCCAAAAAATCTCAATAACTTTGTGAAAATTGAACCAAATTGTATCAAAATTTCACAGCACATAGTTTAAATAAAATACTTTCAAACTTATTTATCCAAATAAGGCTGTTGTTAACATATTTTAATTAAATCAGCTTAGTATACACAACAGTGACATGGGGAGACTTGATCCCTCGAGGATTACACACACATTATATGTGTGAAAAATAAAATTATATTTGGAAGCCTCTGTTTACTTGGAATTCTAGTCTATTCAACGATAAAATGTGTCAGATAATTATAACTTCAGTACAAACCATGAAAAGGGGGATCAAGTCTCCCCATTTTGACAATACGGCATATCCTTAAAAATTTAGGGAAATTTTACAATTTCAAACACTCTATATTCATCGAAAATACAGGAAAACTCGAAAAGAAAACGAATAGGAAGACTCTGGAATTATTTTCCCTTTAAATAAACAATGTGCTCAAAGGGGGATCAAGTGTCACCCATTTTTGAAAAATACATCATAAGATATGCCTCCATAAAAACACAGTTTTGAAAACTTTAACAATAATTTAAAGGCCTTCTGTTGTGTAATAACTTGCAATGGATGTTTACCTGCCATTCTGTACGGAAATCGGATCTAGTTTTGTGTTTTTCTTAGAGTTACAGGTAAATTAAGAAAAAGGGATCAAGTCTCCCCAGTCTCCCCTATGGGAATACCATTGAAGGTGGTAATAATCTCCGAAGCTTATGAAATCCGACAGGGCACGTGCATTAGGCTGCGGATCTATGCTAAGGGAGATCAGTAGCATCTGTTTGTTATTAGTAGAACAAAATGCCGTTCTATGAAAACGCAGTGTGAGTGATCTCCTATGGTGCTGTAGTACTATAAATGATCTCATTCTCTGTGAATTCTAACTTTGGCTATCTAGTCAGTAAATAGTAATATTATTAAGATAGCTTAAGAGCTAAACCTTAAAAGCATACATTTTCTAAATATGACAAGGTTTTGAAGGCAAACATGAGATGAGTATCAGATTTTAATCTTTTAATGAGCCATTAGCATAATCGTATGTGAGACATAAGGTCATGTCGAGCAATTGATTCAGTACTACAAATCCACGCGGACAATTTCATTACAAACTATTGGTTTTCGTCAGTCTTATGACGGAAAGGCTCAGCTATGCTGCAAATCCATATATTAGAGTCCGTTCATAAACATATAGACCGATCCCTCATAAAGTTTTGTCCATGCAAAACCAAAATTGCATGAAGTTACAGCTTTGCCTCTCCTCATGAAGTATATATGATTTATGAACGAACTCCTAGTTGAATCAAATTAATGGATCTTTATTTCTGGGGCACCCATTGGGTATATCACTTCAATAATACAAATACCGCTAACTCTTCTGTAGTTTCTGTAGTAACACTATCCATTTGAAGATGTAGTGGTAAATATTAGTGGTTCATATAACCAATATCTATATAACTTCCTCAATCCTCTTTGTAAGATTTGGTAGATAGTATGACAGCATTGATAGAAACACGAGAGCTCTTATATCATGTTATTATTCGCATGGTTAATTATTTTATGAACAATTATTTTTTTTTGACGACTCCGATTTAAATATTTGAATAGTAATTTTTGTTAAGCCATATTAAAATAATCGCTATCATTATCAATGAATGCTATCCACTCAAGATCTTCGCTTCATTAAATTTTGAATTACTGGAGGCTTCACTAAATTTACCTACAACAAACACGCTTTAACAGTATCTAGAGAATCGTGGAGGGTGAGAAACCTGAACTAGTAGCAGTATTCATATAGATTAACAATTATACTCTATTATTTTCAACATTATACTAATATGTGCGGGTGGCCCATTTGCGGAGTTGTGCGGCCAATTATTCTCTTTCCATTCCAGAAACGACCGTTTTGAAGCAAGAAGTGTCCTAATGGCCAACACAAACGGGACTTGTCCGAAACACACAAGATAAGTACAACAATTTTATAATCAGGCACCCAACTCTTTCTACTACTTTGCTAATAGATAATGCAATATGCATACTTCAATATCAATTATTTGTTTGTTTGCGCCTTTATTTATGACACTATTGAAGCATTCGTGTCGCCGCGAAATAGTTTACAATTTATCTTATTCACATTTTCCAATTCACTTTAAAGTATCTAACACTGTTTTTACAATTGTGTATGTAAACTTGTATCTTAATTCTCTCTCTCTCTTCTTGGCGTAACGTCCTCACTGGGACAAAGCCTGCTTCTCAGCTTAGTGTTCTATGAGCACTTCCACAGTTATTAACTGAGAGCTTCCTCTGCCAATGACCATTTTGCATGCGTATATCGTGTGGCAGGCACGAAGATACTCTATGCCCAAGGAAGTCAAGGAAATTTCCTTTACGAAAAGATCCTGGACCGACCGGGAATCGAACCCGTCACCCTCAGCATGGTCATGCTGAATACCCGTGCGTTTACCGCCTCGGCTATATGGGCCCTTATCTTAATTATGTTCATTATTAATATCTTAATAATGTATCTTAATTATGTTCATTATTAATAGTAGTCTGATAATCTAAGTCTAGTGATTTTTTTCCCAAGGAATAGAAACAGTTGGTGTCATAATCAATACAATACTTGAAACTGGAAACTCCTTATTTCCCCCTATGGGTTATAGGGAGGGGCGGGACATTCGAGCCTACTCATCAGTGGAAAGGACTTGATATGCTAATCGGTTTAGCATAGGGCAGATACAAGTCTACTGGTAGACGTATCGCCCAGCGAAACAACGCAGATTGGCCACGGCCCGGGGGTGCGTTGATTATAACAGAATAACAGGAATTTTTACCTAGGAATTGCTCCAGAAAATGATCAAGAATTCCTTCTGTGAAACTTCAATGGTATCTCCATGAGTTTTCAAGGCATTTCTTGAGACAATCCTCCACAGATCGCTTAAAAAATGCTCCATACTTATCTTACCGATCTGGCTAAGGGGTGTTGGCCTCTGCTGTACATAGTAGCCGTCTACATTCCACTCGGACCATGGCTGTTTGTCTCCAGTTCCGCACTTTGCGTAGGATCCGCAGATCGTCCTCCACTTGGTCGACCCACCTAGGTCGCTGTGCACCACGTCTTGTACCGGTCGGATGACTCTCGAGAACCATTTTAGTCGGGTTGCTATCCGACATCCTGATGACGTGACCCACCCACCGTCGCCTCCCGATTTTCGCGGTCTGGACGATGGTTGGTTCTCTCAGCAGCTGATGCAGCTCGTGGTTCATTCGCCTTCTCCAAGTCCCGTCTTCCATCTGCACTCCGCCATAGATGGTACGCAACACCTTCCGTTCGAAAACTCCATGGGCGCGTTGGTCCTCTGCACGTATGGTCCATGCTTCATGCCCATAGAGGACGACCGGTCTAATCAGCGTTTTGTAGATAGTTAACTTCGTGTTACGGCGAACTTTATTCGATGGTAGAGTTCTGCGGAGTCCAAAGTAAGCACGATTTCCTGCCACAATGCGCCTCTGAATTTCTCTGCTGGTGTCGTTGTCGGCGGTTACCAGTGAGCCCAAGTAGGGTAAAAGCTCCCTTAGTGGAGGTAGTACCAATAGTGGTGGTTGTGGCAATTTAGCACTATTTCTACCAAGAAGCTTGCAAATGGCACTTTTAATAGATGTATCATACCCAATCAATAACATTAATTCAATTGAGTGTTCAGGATTTAGCGGAAAACCTATTTTAAATAATTATTTTCCTTAACTTTTTTGCTCCTTTGCACCTATAGTGGTGGTAGTGCTCCTATAGTGGTATGGTGGGTCCCATAAGAATTCAATGGGATGCGCCACTATAGGAACCAATGTTAAATTTTACCTCCATTATAGGAACCGTATACCTATAGTTGGTGCAAGTAGTTTATTAACAAAATCTAAAATAAACAATGGTTTTTACATTTTTCTTAGCAAATTTAAGTGATAAACTACCGATTAACGTTTTCAGACTTTCTATTTTGTGGTATTATCAATTTTATTCAATTATTGTACTACAAGGAGCTACTAATAGCACCACTATTGGTACATTTACCCTACACAAATTCTTCAACCGCCTCGATTTCATCACCGTCGATATAAATTCGGGGTGGCGGGCGCGATGATTCCTCCCTGGAGCCCTTTGCCATCATGTACTTTGTCTTCGACACATTAATGGCTAATCCGATTCGCCTGCCTCTCGAGAGAGATACTCGAACTACCCTCATCACTCGATCTACCGTCGCCTTGATCAATCGTATCAGTTTATCCGGGAACTCGCATTCGTGCAAAATCTGCCATAGCTGTTCTCGATCGATTGTATCATACGCCGATTTGAAATCGATGAGCAAGTGATGTGTGGGCACGTTGTATTCGCGGCATTTTTGCAACAGCTGGCGAGTAGCGAAAATATGGTCCGTTGTAGCGCGTTCATCCATGAATCCAGCCTGACATTGCCCCACGAACTCTCTTACAATCAGTGATAGACGGCGGCATAAAATTTGAGAGAGTATCTTGTAGGCAGCGCAAAGTAGTGTGATCGCGCGGTAGTTCTTGCAATCCAACTTGTCGCCCTTTTTGTAGATGGGACACACGATACCTTCTCCTCCGGTAATACTTCCTCCTCCCAAATCTTGGTAATGATCCAGTGTAATGCTCTCACCAGTGCTTCTCCACCGTATTTTAGGAGCTCGCTTGGTAGTTGATCTACTTCAGCGACTTTGTTGTTTTTCAACCGGCCAACCTCCTCTTCAATCTCTTGGAGGTCAGGGGCCGGAAGTCTTTCGTCCTGTGCACATACTCCTAGATCTGTTACCACGCCACTTTCGTTGCTTGCAACGTCGCCATTGAGGTGCTCATCGTAATGCTGCCGCCACCTCTCGACCACCTCACGCTCGCTCGTGAGAATATTCCCGTGATTATCTCGGCACATGTCGGCTTGTGGCACAAAGCCTCTGCGCGAGCGGTTTAGCTTCTCGTAGAACTTTCGTGTGTCCTTAGCGCGGTACAGCTCTTCCATCGCTTCGCGATCTCGTTCTTCCTGCTGGCGCTTCTTCATCCGGAAGACTGAGTTCTGCCTGTTCCGCGCCTGTTTGTAACGTGCCTCATTCGCTCTCGTATGGTGTTGCAGCATTCTCGCCCATGCCGCATTCTTCTCGTTTTTCAACTGTTCACATTCGCCGTCGTACCAGTCGTTTCTGTGATTCGGAGTCGCGAAGCCTAGTGCTGTAGCCGCGGTACTACCTATGGTGGATCGGATGTCCCTCCAGCCATCTTCAAGTGTAGCTGGGCCAAGCTGCTCTTCCGTTGGTAGGGTCACTACTAACTGCTGCGCGTAGTCTTGAGCCACTTCTACGTTACGAAGTTGCTCGATGTTGAGCCGCGGCGTTCGACTTCGACGCGTGGTGATAACTGTCGAAAGTTTTGAGCGCATGCATACAGCGACTAAGTAGTGATCCGAATCTATATTCGCACTGCGGTATGTGCGGACGTTGGTTATATCTGAGAAGAATTTACCGTCGATTAGAACGTGGTCGATTTGGTTTTCTGTTTGTTGGTCGGGTGATCTCCAGGTGGCTTTGTGGATATCTTTGCGGGGGAAGAAGGTGCTTCGGACTACCATACCACGGGAGGCTGCAAAGTTTACGCATCGCTGGCCGTTATCATTCGATACGGCGTGCAGGCTATTTCGCCCGATTACCGGTCTGTACATTTCCTCCCTTCCTACCTGCGCGTTCATGTCGCCGACAACGATTTTCACGTCACGCGGCGAGCACCCATCGTATGTTTGCTCTAACTGCGCGTAGAACGCTTCTTTCTCGTCATCGGGTCTCCCTTCGTGTGGGCAGTGGACGTTGATGATGCTGTAGTTGAAGAAACGGCCCTTAACTCTCAACATGCACATCCTTGCGTTGATCGGCTGCCACCCGATCACACGTTGCCGCATCTTGCCCAACACTATAAATCCTGTTCCCAGTTCATTGGTGGTGCCACAGCTTTGGTAGAAGGTAGCCGCTCGATGCCCGCTTTTCCACACTTTCTGTCCAGTCCAACAAAGTTCCTGCAACGCCACGATGTCGAAGTTGCGGGGATGTAGTTCGTCGTAGATTATCCTGTCACATCCTGCGAAACCTAGTGACTTGCAATTCCATGTTCCAAGTTTCCAATCGTAGTCCTTATTTCGTCGCGTGGGTCTTTGCCGATTGTATCGAGTCGAATTTTCTCCTATGTTATTCGCAATGGGGATTTTTACGGGTGGCTTATTGGGCCTACGCCAACACTCCTGTCTCGCCGGAGGGCCATCGTGCCAGTTCTGTTTAACGTCCCAACCAACACTGGGACGACCACGCTGATGGGGCTGCCACCTTTGGTATACCTTTTGGTGGACGAGCATTTCACTCAGCCGCAGGATGCCAGAACTGACCCTGTTTGAGCCACACATCCTTGGTGAACAGACGCTCGGGACGTACCTCCTCAATCTAGCTGAAGTCAGAAGGACAACAGTGCCCAGGCTGCACTACCAGCTAAGCACAAAACTCTTAGCTGGCGGTCTTTGTCATCACTTGACCCGTGGAAGCATGAGGTAGGAACTTGTGAGGACCAGAGCTATGTTGGTTGCCCTCCTTATCGACTCACCGTTTTGCAGCCCAAATTTAATAACCGGGTGCTCCCACTGAAGTTGAGAGATTGGCAGTTCCACGTACTGAGTCTCCATCCAATCGATACTGTGGTCATTGCCGTTGGTCTCGGTTCGCCAGACTTTGTTGCGGATTTTCCATTGCAATTCGTTTTATGGCTGGTCCGCAATGCAATACCAGACATTAATCTACTACCTCCCGGAGGACCACAGTGCACAGTTAAGTCGGTACGCAATCAGTCAATCAGAAACAAATTATGAAATGTTGATTATTTGTCGTATTGTTTCAAATTATTTATTGATAAATTATTTTCCTTAGATTTTCCTAAGAAAACAATTTCTCTTTACAAATCCGCATTCTCTACATTAGTATTCCACCGAAGTATTTTCAGCCGTGATAACATATGGGTCCAACTGACTGTCTGATGTTCTCTATTATATGGTAATTGAATTCAGATTCTTCGAATACCATGAAACCTTCTGCTTCGTCCAGCGCACGTTTTAGACAACAATGTTGCGTGTGACATGTGCACTCGGCTAGGCGCCATATCATGCATTATGCTTGCATAAAATTGGAATACAAGTATAGGAATAGGTAGCCGAAAATTGGCATCGTAAATCATATTCCAACAATTGTTCGGTAAGAAACGTGACTACCAGACCTTCGCAAAGAGGATCGAAAACTCTCGAGTTCTCCTTCGACCACCAAAATCGACATTTAACACACACTAGTTGTCGCTCGCACGTCGTAAAAAAATATTTGCGCACCTGATTAGGATTCATGATCACGTATTCTAAGACCACTGTTTCGCGGACGTTCATCGCCAAAGCGTGTGCGAACAACCATTAACGATGCCATTTGGGATCAAATTACAGTATACGATGAGGATCGACCGACGGTGCAACATTATGACTGTCGTTTGCAAAATTCGAATATTTAGAAGCGATGAACATCGGTTCAGTCGTGTGCAACGAATGAATACCTGCTGAATCATTTGTCAATCGTTTGCATACAAATTTCTACTTAAGATTTATGATTTTGGTTTGATTTTAGTTAAAAGTGCACTTTTTGATACAGAGAGACGTATCATGAAGTTTGCATCGAAGGTCAAAACTATTATCCCTATACTCTAGGTTAGAGTTGATTCCATACATCAATCATCTGTAATTAACCTTTTCACTTATAACGAAGCACCCGTTTTTTGGACTCAATCGAAGATGGCTAATAGCTAATAGCTATTAGCCGTCTTCGACTTAATGCTAATAAAGTGCCAATTGAAGTAATGGCTATTAACCATTTGACACGACCTCATCCTGTAGCGCTGTAATATCCATATTAACGAGATATGATTAACGGACTCGGCGATTGGTTCAGACCTCAGACGGAAGCGCACTCGCACTGGTGTCGATTTCAATCTCCTACTACTCGTGGAAGCTCTCGGCGAAAATAAAGCTAAGCAACTTGTTATGCTAATCATAATTCAGCCGGGGAGACGCAATAAATCCACGCCAAATAGGTGTCGATAGAATAATAATACAGGCAGGGCACCGCTGCATACAGAGACCCGTGGCCCGAATCGCATATGCATGCGCATTTTGCATGATAGATTTGCCGGACTTTTGCTGGACGTCCTGAGATCATAGTTCCAAATTGATTTCTTCGGCCTTCGGCACAAATAGCTGCCCGTGCCGCCGTGCAGCATATGGGAAACGCAGCAGGATAGCATCCAAAAGCGTCAGCATGACTAATGGGTTGCAATTGTTCCGAGATGCGTCCCCAAAAAGCGCAGGAATCTCCCAGGGGCAGTTGGATTAAAGCGCCCATAACACACAGATGACCGAATAGTATGACATGTATGTGATGCGAATTTTATTTCAAGCTTTATCTTGAAAATATGGGTAAAAGCTCAAGTACATACTATCTTCTTGACGGAAATTAAAAGCATCATCCTCGGAGAAAACTGTCGCGTTTGTCTATCTTTATAATAGCTCTAGCACAATTAAAAACACTACATGATAAAAACGATAAAAATGGAGTTCAAATTGCTTGAAAATCCAAGAATTATTTCATTTATTTCATTTGAACATTTTTCAAAATTGTGCTGTGCATTTGAAGAAATGAAGGAACATTTTCAAGGACTCCAGTAGAAACTAGGAATCTCCAGTATTTCAAAAGATCATATTGAGATAGTAGAGATTGCTTGTTTCTGTCATTTCGGCGCGCGTGCGTATTTTAGTCTATGTGTGTCAACTGTGTGTTGGGAGCAAGCAAAACTGTTGAAAAATGTAAGAAAAACACCACGACTGAATGCTTGGGAATCAATGTTCATCGCCACTGCTGATTTTCCACTGATGAATGAAGATGATGCGCCAATATTGTTACCATTCTTCCATTTGACGAAGCTGAAAATACAGTAAACATTTTATCTACTCTCGATGCACACCGTGTAAAGTATATAATATATATATATATATATATATATATATTATATGTGTGAGCAACTCGACGTAATTTATAGGAACGGCCAAACAGGGAAAATAAAAACCCTTTAAATAGTTTTAATAACAACAATACGTGTTGTGTTCGTTCTCGTATCGCGTTCCGTGTGTCAATCATTTTTCCTTAGAATTACTTGCAGCGTTCTTCCATAAATCTCTCATTATCTTTTTTTTTCTTCTGAGAATAGAGGGGGTATTTTAATGTGTTTATTCAAATATTCGCCTAGATATTATCCAATGAATTTATCCAGGAATTGCACCAAAGATCACTTCAGAAATTGCTTCAGGATTTATTGTTCAGGAATTTCCCAAAAATTTCAAACATTTCTTCTAGGAGTTTACAAAGGTTTATTTTTTTGGGATTTCTTGTGACGATACTTTGCTTAGAAATTCCTTTAGGAATTCTTAACTTATTTTAGTAATTTTTTGCACGAATTTCTAAAAATTCCCTGAAGGACCATCTGGAACAATTTCTGCAGGGAATTCTAAATACATCTGATTTACACAATTAAACCACAACAGCAATTTCTAAAAAAAAAAACTTGTATTATTTTTTGCAGAAATAACTAAAGGAATTTCACAAATAATTCTTGGAGAAACGCTGGGAAAAATTCCGAAGCACTCCCTGTCGAATTTGTGAAGACGTTTTTATTTGAAAAAAAAAAAAACTCCATGGATAATGTTTAGAAGAAATTCCTTGCCAAATTTCCGGAAGAAATCCCTAAAATGTTGAAGAAGTCTCTGATGATACAAATCTTCTCAAAGGAATTTCAGAAGGAATCCCAGCAGTTCTGAAAGAAACCCGAAGAAATTTCTGAAGAAATCTTCAGTAGAATCTTTTTGGAAATTCTAAGAAGCACTTTTGAATGAAGCAATGGTCGAAGAAATACCGTGGAATTTTCTAAAGGAATCTCACGGAGGAATTTATTAAGAACTTCCCGAAGAAATACTTCTCGGTAAACCCTTGATGGAATTCCCAGGAAAAAATATTGATTAATTTACAGGAAAATTCATGGGGAAATCCTTTAATAAAACTATTGGAGGAATTTCTAGAAGTATTCTTGGAGAAGTCAGTGGACGCATTTCTCAAAAAACCTAAATATTTAGAGAAATGCATACATAAGCATATCAAAGACCCCTAGAAATAACTCGTGAGATATTTCCGTATGTATTCCCAAGAAACATTTTTGAAAGAATTTTTTAAAGAACTCGTGTACAAATTATTGGGGTTATCCTTAGATAACATGCTGGATAAATTTTCGGGGTAATACATGGAGGAATATCTGAAAGAAATCCTAACGGAATTTCTGCATGAACTCTTGCAGGAACCTCTGGAAGAGTTCATGCAGAAGGATGAATCCTTGAAAAAAAAAAAAAATTGAACACATTCATGTGGAAATTTTTAGAGGCAATTCCTGGATAAATCTCTGGGGGAAAAATACCCGCCTGAATTTTTGAAGGAATATCAGGAAAATCTTGTGAAGAAATCACGGGTAGAATGCATTGAAGAATGTATTGAAGAATCATTGAAATATTTGTTAAAGAAATCCCTGTAGAATATTCAAAAAGTTTTCGATGATTTTTTGTAACGAATCTCTTGAATAATTTCTGAAGTAATTGCTGGTTGAGTTTCAGCAGGAACCCAAAGAAATCCATCTAAAATAAATCTTGGAGAAAGTTTTGGCGAAATTTATGACGGAATATCTAAAATTCTGAAGGCATTAATAGATTAATTATGTAAAAAACCCAAATAGATTTCCTTGAACTTCAAATTCTTGTACTTTATAGATAAAGCCTATGGGAAATTTTTGAAGGAATTTCCAGGTACCTGAATTTTCTTACATGTAAAAGTTTCTTACATAGCCCAATTATATTTGCAAGGTCGCTCATACTGGGAATTAAAAAAAAAGTTTGACCTCAAGAGCTGGTTACTCATTGAGTAACTTGGAGTAACCTCGATGACACCACTGGTAACGGACGAGCACGCTAACGCCGCTCAGCACAAAAGTGCATAATTTCCAGACTACACCAAAAATGTGTAACCCTTGCACATTCACAAAATCAGCTCCTGTGTCCGCAAAATCGTTAAATTCGCAAACATTTTTGTACAGCAATCTAGCTAGGTTTACTAGTGACCTTGGAAAACAAAAAAAAAATCGACATTTCGCATCTAGACGAGCATACGAGCTGTTTTTTCGGAATGTGTATTTGTAACACATTTTTGTGTGGTCTGGAAATTATGCACTTATGAGTAGGGCTTACACATTTTAGTGCTGAGCGGTTTTACTGTGAGAAGAATGTTGCCAGAAGCCGGATGCCTGATAGAGCAGAGAGCGACATAGGGAAGTAAGAGTAGGCGAAAAACGAATCCACCGCAAAAAGGAAAAAGAGCATGAAACAAATGTGATTGTTCAGGCGCAAGAGAGTATGGAACAGAATGTTATGCGGAGGTTTTATTAAACTGTCAATGGCGTGCGGTGAAAAACAGTGCCTTCTCCCGTCATCTGCAACGACTGTGATGGAAACATGCCAAAAATCCAAAACAATGGTGCTGCCAGATGGGAAGTAGGTATATGCTTTGAGGATTTGTTGAACAGTGGGAACGGAAGAGCGACAGACAGAATTCAAATCGACGATGACGGACTGACTGCAGGATATATATAAGTAAACGGGTATGAAGATTGGTAGTGCGCGTGGCCGACGGCTGGTGAATTTTCCCGTTTTTCGATGAACTTTCTGAGTTTCTTATTCTTCTTCTGTTCTTTCGGTTCACGATTGAAATTTGTTATGGAAACTTTTTGCACCATAAAACAGAAAATTTCTTAAAATGTGCAAATAAAGCAGGAAATCGTAAGACAATCACTAGCAGGCATCCCTCTGATGCGATCTGATTGCAAATACCGATGCTTTGTGCTACTTTTCTGTGATGTTTCAAGATTTTAAGAAACCTCACCAGCAGCTGATTGGGTTTGCCATAACAAATTTCGGCTCTCTTCGGAGAAACTTTTTTCGTTGCTAACGAAAAATTTCTCACGCATACCTGAGCGTTCGTGTACATTTTCCCCCCTGGACTAACTGTGGAACCTCCAACGCTAAACGAGGCCAAGACAGGGCTTCGTGGCCTAGCGGTTAGCGGCGTCAGTCGTTTAAATGTCTCGCAAGCCTCGGAGTGTGGGTTCGATTCCCGCTCCAGTCGGGGAAAACTTTTCGTCAAACGGAAAATTCTCCATTTGGCCACTTGGTGTTCTATGTGTTGTCCGTTGTCGAATGATTGTAATGTTTAGTCTGTAGAGGCCGCAAGGTCGAAGACGGTGTAATTGTCTTTTTTTTAAGACAGCTATTAGACGGCTGAAGAACAACAAGGTTACTGGGAAGGATAACTCCCGGCCGAGTTTCCCCATGACAAAATGTAGAATGGATCACTAAAATAACGAAAACGACCGCTATGAAATGAACAGATAGCGCCACCGTAGCCTTGTGTGTTTGACGTAACTCGACTGCAGTCACTGTGTTACCTTCCATATACAGTGGCGCTTTTGTTTTGATGCGGTGAGTAGCGGAAAAGTCGGCTTCAATGATCCATTTAAGTTCCACAAAGTTCAGATAAAGGTCCGAAAGGGACTTTCTAGCTGCTTAAGAGGCTAACAATGAGCTTTACTGGAACTTCGCACATAAGTTCCAGTAAGGCTCATTGATAGCCTCTTAAGCAGCCAGAAAGTTCCATTCGGAACTTTATCTGAACTTCGTGGAACTTGAAAGCTGCTTAAGATGCTACTCGGAACTTCGTTGGAAATTTCTAGTTCCTTGTAGTTCATTTCAGTAGCTTGATGTTCTAAGGATTTATTGTTGCCATTTAAGCAAAAACATCGTTATAAGCAAATTTTCATAGACAACTTATTAAATTCACGAAATCAATGAATATTTTAGGCGAAACTGGAAGCATTTTCTCATTTTTTAGGTTTTTGATTTTTTATTAAATAACGAAGCAATATTTTCAAAATCGGGTTTCGTGCACATATAGAGTATGAATCAAGGTATCTTCCGAATTTTTTTGAGGTGGAAAATGTTTTCCATTTTTGCAGAAACCATTTTTGAACAAAATTTCACAAAAAAACATTTTTCACTACCAAAAAAATGCCAAACCCCGGACCGACAAAACATCGAACCGAACACTCTCAGGATGCTTTTGCTGAATACTCGCGCGTTTAGCATTTCGGCTGTATGTGTTCTACCTGTCAATCAATCATTCATTAATGAACTCGTATGGATATTATCTTTCAAACAAGTTATTTGTCAACTTATATGGTCACTCAAGCTTTTTGAATGTTTTTTTTCATTCCACCCCATTGTACCCTAAATTTACAAATTTCATAGGATGCAGTGATATTACTGGTTAGCTCTTCATCAATATTAACTCATATCATGCATAGAAGTTTCAAGTTAAAAAGACAATTGGGTTTTTAAATTTAGAACAATTCAATGATTTTATATTTTTAAACAAAAGAGCACATTTTTCTAAGCCTCTATGATTTTTTTCAGATTTTTAGAACTTTGTTTTGATACCTAAAATCAATTTCAAAAAGATTTATTCAAATCACCTTTTGACAGCTGGGCAACTGCTTGACAGCTGCGCCCAGTACAAAACCCGACGAGGGGTGATTCGACAAATCGCTCCCATACAAATTTCAAATTGATTTTTAAATAGGTTCCCGGGCTCCAAAATTCATGAAAATTTGGATTTCGGCTCAGTTTGGCGTGCAGATTCAAAATATGGTATTATCTCAACATCGTTTAAAAAGCCAATTCACACCGTCTTCAGCCAGAGGCTGCACAGACTGAACACATTACTTACACTAGACTACGAACAACACACAGAACACCCAGTGGCCCAGTGATGAATTTTTCGTTTAACAAAAAATTTCCACCGACTGGAGCGGGAATCGAACCCACACTCCGAGGCTTACGATACGCCTAGACGACTGCCGCCGCTAACCGCACGGCCACGAAACCAAAAATAGTTTCTTTAGGAATAAACCATGTGTGTTCGATCATTTATTTAGTTATTGTCACGTAAAAAATCATAAATAAAAATAAAAAATGAATGTCTACCTTGAAAATATACCATTGCCTAATTGACCACACAACACCCTAAAATGCCAACATTTTAATAACTTTTTGTATGTAACGTTACTCAATGGGAGTGGGGCGATGGTATCCCAGCGAAATAATCATTAAAATCATAACAAGTGCCGTAAAATAACAGAAATTCACAAATTTTAGGGGGAACTGGGGTAAAACGGGCTCTATAACTCGCTTCAGAGAAGTTGTCCGTTCATGAATCATCCACCAACCAATTCTTGAGAAAATTTGCTTTCGAATAAGCCATTGATGGTCACATAGTGTCTTGTATTAAGAAAGTTATTATTTTTTCCACCTTTGAGCTTGATTTTGCCCAATGTGCGTTGGCTTTTTGCAGTTGTGAAGGACCTAAGGACTCTAAACGTTCAGAACGACTGGAAGCGGTTGGCCCAGGACCAAGGCCAGTCGTGGAGGCCATTTTTTTTTCGTCGTACTCACCGCTACGCGTTTTAAAATCAATCCTTTCAGTTTCTCGGAGATTTCTTTCTTTAATTTGTCAATAATTTCCTAGAGGTTTGAGTTTTTTGTCTGGATTTCTTCAGGAGTTTCTCACAGGATTCCATTCAGAGTGTTTGCTCCCAAAATTCCTTCGGAGATTTTTCTGGTGTTGCTTCCTGGATTTCTGAGAGTTGATTCTGGAATTTCTACTTGGATTAATGCAGACATTTTTCACGGGGTCTATGCAGGAGCGCCTTCAGGGATTCTTCTATGTATCAGGTTTGTTCGACAGGCTGCCAGAGCTTCTCGCTGATTTCCTTCTTAGGATCCTTCCGAAATGTATCTAAAGTTCCTTAAAAAAATCTCTTTGTGGTTTTCAGTGATGGCTTTTCAACAGTTTCTTCCGCGAATCATGCTAAATATCTGCAGGAGTTCTTCCAGGCATTTCTTCCAGTGGGTTTAAAAAAAAAATAGGAACCCCAAAATTTCTCTCAGAAGTTTTCAAATTTCATTATGAAAATTCCCAAATATTTCGTATCGGGCTGAGAGTTGTTTTTTTCCGAATTGTCCCAGTTTTGTTTTCAGGGTTTCTTCCAAAGTTTCTCTGAAGATTTCTCCAATAGGTGTAACCAGATTTTCTCTCAAAATTTAGCCGGAATTTCTTCCCACATTCCAATTTCTTGCAAAGAATTCATAGGTTATCCAAGGAGGTGTTCTAAGAAAAATCCCTGCAAGTACTTCGGAATCAACTTTTAGAGAAATCCCAAGAGGAATTCCGGGACAATATCCTTCAGCAGAGTTAGGGAAATTCATGAAAATATTATTTGAAAAAATTCTCACGGAAATAATTACTTGATGGCAGAATTACAGTTGGTGCAAAAAGAAGAAAGTCCACACACAGTGACTCAAAGTTTTACTCAATAATTATCAAATTAGGCAAAAAATCACTATACCCACGCTGTTTGCACCTTTTCATTGCAGAAATTGAGAATTTACCATCTCACGATACAAAAAATCTGCTTATTACCTCTATTTGCTATAAATATAGTACTACACCGAGTATGCCCCATTACTTAATACTAACTATTTTTCAACTTGTTATTCAGCATATTAGTCTTTCGATTGTCGCATCAATTTTCCACCTCTCCCAGCTGCATGCATCGTTTCATCTTCATTGATGTATGCATAGCGAAAAGATTGAACCTAGCGATACGGAGGAGGTAGCAAAAACGACGCATCGCTTCGACCGACGACGACGACGACGACGGGTGGCACAAGAAATTAATTAAGACCTTCTCGGTGCAAAATTGGTGCTATTAATTTTTCGCCAACGTGGCCAAACGAGGCGGGTCTCTTCCACCAATACCGACCGTCATGGCGCATGGCTGCCTCCACTAGACGGTCGGCGGCCAGCAGCAGGATCATGTTTCCTTCCTGGCGCAACGATGCGCCCCCGGTAGGAAAACAGCACCGGCAAGGCAAGGTTGAAGGTCCAACGTGTACCCGAAAACGGTTGAAAATTGAACCCGACAAAAAAGGGCCCACCAGTGAGGGAAAACCGAGGCAAAGCACAATTTGAGCGCCCCATTCAAACGTCGATGTGGATCATTTCAATGAACTCCGCAGTGCCGAAAACCGAGTGCGAACTTGTGCTGAAGGCGCGAAAATTGCGTAACTGTATGTTTTTTTTTTCTGTGTTCTCTAGTGGGGTTTTGGTCTTTTTGATTCGCAACGGTAAGCGACTGGATCAACAGAAAACGATTTTAACCAGTTCGATTTCCGTGGGAACGAAAGCTGTCAAAATAATTTTTGGTTCATTCAGCAGGTCGATTCAGCTGTGTTGTCAAGTACGGCTTGTACCAAGCCACACAAAATTTGCAAGATTGAGGAATGGACTTTGGAACTTGTGGTGCGCCGTACATGTAGAAGTACAATGACAGCACTGTATTAATTCTGATAATTTGGTGACAAACTTCAGTGACTTCGTGCTTGGTAGACGCAGGACTGTTAAACGATGTTCTGGCGATCCGCCTGGCGCGTATTATGCCACGTCGCTCGAAGCACTCATCATCCTCTGTCAGCACTAGTGCTATGGGCATCATGCCCGCTAGCACACATACCACGCCCTTTGAGACCGTGCACTATGCGCTGACCACCCTAAGGCACATCAGCCTGTGGGTACTCTCGAGCCGCTTCACGTTTCGATTGACCACTAGTGCATTCGACCATGCGGCGGCGCCATTAAGTGGTATGGAGACCGCTACTGCCTCGAGCAGCTTATGCTTACTCGAGACTATTGTCGAGCTATTTGACATTGTCTTTGACAATGCCATGCTTGACCTTTTGCAGGCATATTCCATGAGGCTTTCGAATTTTAGCTTATCGTCGATCATGGTCCCCAATTACTTCAGTGAGCGCTTAGATTTGATCGTGCACCCGTCTGCGGTGATCACTGCCTGTTGTTCAGACTTGCGGTTGTTCACCACCAACCACCTTGTTTTGTGGTGCGCGAGTGGCAGCTGTCTCGACCTCATCCAGTCCTCCACTATGACAATTGCGTACGTTGCTGTCAATTCCACTTCCTCTATCGACTCGCCGTATACCGCGAGGGTATTATTATCGGTAAAGCCTACCAGCTTTACGCTCGGTGGAAGTTTGAGCCTCAATACGTCATCAAACGAGGTGTTCCATAGTACTGGGTCCAGGAATCCCCGCTGTGATGTTGTAGCTGCTCTAGCCTTCCTCGGGTGTCATAGAATAGCACCCTATTCTGGAAGTAGCTCTCCAGTATCCGGCATAGGCTAACCGGGACTCCTAGGTAGTGTATGGCCCACTCGATGGCGGCGCAGCTGACGCTGTTGAACGCATTCTTTACGTCCAGCGTGACAACCGCGCAATAGCGAATTCGCTTCTTTTGGAGCGCTATCTCGTCTGTTTTGGTTACAGCCCTAAAAGCACCCACCGTCGATTGACCCTTCTGAAGCCGAACTGGTTATCCGATAGGCCAGAGACATCGGGTTTCTCGGTATGGACCATCGGCCTTGACAAAATGATCCGTTCTAATAGTTTTCTGGCGGTGTTCAGAAGGCAGATAGATCTGTATGCTGACGAGTCGCCAAGTGTCTTCCCGGTTTTGGGCAGTAGAAGCAATCTTTGCCTTTTCCACCTCTCCGGAAATTCGCTTCTGTTTAGGCACATCTGCATAGCCATTCTGAACATGTCAGGGCTAGCCTCGATGGCCGTCTTGGCTACTGTCGGGATACCGTCCGAACCGGAGTCTTGTTCAACTTAAGCGACGTCGCTATTGCAATAAGTTCGTCGTTCGTCACCGGGGTGACCTCGCTATGGTCGGTTTGGTCATAGGGAACGGGGGCCCATGGTATTGTATCGTGGCGCGGGAACAATGTTCCCACGATACACGATACAGCATCTCGTGGGAACGTTCTGGGGGTGCTGACGCGCCCTTCGTTTTGGCCATGACTACCCTGTAGGTATTGTAGTATACGGAACCACTTTCGTTAAAATTCTAGATTCAAACCGCGTCTACTTTACTTTTTTCCCCGAAATTTAACACGCGTCTATCCGTCCTGAAAATCGTCTACAGAATGACAAGCTACAGCTCGTTCGTGTCTTGCTGGGCTGGTCCATCTATCTGTCGCCCTCTAACACTCTTGCTTGCTTTTCCCATTTCAATCTCTCTCCCTCATTCGTCTCCAGCGGGCTTACCGCCTGATTCATGCTTCTTTCGAACACGCACACGCAAGCAGAGCGCTATTAGCGCATTTGCCCAAAAGTACACGCGGCAAATCCCTGAGGAAAGGAACAGCCGCGTTTTTTGCACTCCTTTTACTCCATTCTTATGGGAGATAACATTGCGGCGTTTCCTCAAGTGCGGCTGTTCCTTTCCAAGATGATTTGCCGCGTGGAATTTCGTGCAAATGCGCGTTTGGAACACTACAAAGGCCGCGCGGTGAATCATATTCAGCACACCCGACAATATCACTGAAACGCTGTCTTTCATCGCATTCTCTTTTCTGCAGGGCACACACAAGTGGTTTACACTGACCGTAATTAACACCCCGTTCTGATTTGATGTGGTTGTACATAGAAGATTGATAATTTTACAACGCAGCATTTTAATTAATTTATTATTATCACCATATACACTACAGGTATCACCCCAAAGGGTCGTGTTGGCTGCCTGGCAAATATTTTCGAAGCACGCCCGCTTACGCGCCTTAATCTCTTTGTTTAATGCCAGTTTAGCCGCATTGTAGGCCTCACTTCGCTCCATTCTATCCTCATCGGTGCAAGCTCTTTGCATCCTCCTTCTAGCTGTTATACAGGATGCGCGGAGTTCTGCGATATCTGGACACCACCAGTATACTCGTTTGCGTCCATTTCTGGGTATGGATCGTCTTGGCATTGCGGCGCACATACACGGATTAGGGTTCCGATTAGATCATCGCTATCTAGATCGTCGGTGTTACCTTCCATAAGCAATCGCTCCACAAATGCCGGCTTATCGAAGCGCGAGGTCAGCCATTCCCGATGAAAGTCAATGACCTTCGGCTGTGACCGTCTGCCTCCGTGTTCCACCCTTATCGAATCATCAGATAATCACTCTGCGACGTGCGTGTATCCACCCTTTCCTACTGCAGGTTTTTCTATAGCCTACGTTCGCGACATCCACGTTCAGTCTAGCCATAGCTTCGAGTAGAGCCCAGCTTTTCACGTTAGTCTAACGAAACTAGGGACCCTTTGATCCCTCACACATAGACTCATCCTGATCAATTTTATCAATTACCCATTAAAACCCCTCTAAATCCCCTGAAACGCCCTGAATCGCTCTGAAACGCCTTGAAATCAATCTGCAACCTTCTTATGAGTCTCCCAAAAACTTCTTTCGAATTCCCTTGTAGCCCTCTCAAACCCTCCGAAAATCCTTAAACCATTAAAAAGCCTTAGAACCTTACTGAATCCCCCTCAAAACCCCCGTAATATATTCTCTTTTAAACTCGCCTGATGGTTGATTGAATCTCTTCAACTCCTCTAGAACGCATCGAAACCCTTTTAAGCCTCCCAAAATCACCGAGAACTTCTGTTAAACCTAAGTAAAGCCCCAGAAGAGCTCTTAAACTACTTGTAAATCATTAAAGATTCTCGCAAACTGATAATGAACTCTACTAAAACCCTCCTAAAACTTCTGGAAAATCCTTGAAACCCCTCCAAAACCACCCTGAAACCCCTAAAAACTTCGCTGGAGCCCCAGGGAACCCTGGAACGCATACAACGCTCTGGGATCCATGCCCTTGACTAGACTAGATCCCCAGCCCCATTGTCATGCGCGTTTGTTATGCATTACGCCTGCGCACACCTCCAAAGCTGGATTCCCTCCCGCTCAGTGAGAAACTATGAAAAGCTTAAACATCCCTACAACTGTCTTTGAGACGTTCGAAGCCTTTCGAAACTTCTCTAAAACGACCTGAAACCTTTCGAAACCCATTGAAAACCTCCCTTAAATCCCCTTGGGCCCCGTAATCTTCTTCAAAACTTCTTCTGAAGTCTGATCCAACCCCCTGAATCCACCTGAAGATCTCACAAATTCTCGTAACTATAGCCCCCTGAAACCCCTGAGCCCCCTCGAAACGCATCAAAAAGCATTGAAGTGCCTTTGAAACCTCTTGGAAGTTCCCTTATATACTCATAACTCTACTAACGGCTCGGAACTGTTGAAGCCACCTACAACCCTTTGAAAAGACTTGAATTAAAACCTCCCCCTGAACCTTCCGAATCCCACCAAATCGTTTTGAAACGTGGCCGTGCAATTAATGGCGTGAGTCGCCTAGGCGTTTCGTAAGTCTCGAAGTGCGGGTTCGATTCCGGCTCCAATAGGTGAAAACTTTTCCGTCAAACGAAATATTCTCCACTGGACCACTGTGCACTGGATGTTTCGTGTGTTGTCCGGTGTCTCATGTTAGTCATCGTTCAGTCTGTGCAACCTCTGTAACCTTAACGATGGTGTAGACATTCAGGTACACTGGAACCTTTTCTTATGCTTGGCTGGGGGTTAGGGTGGCCCACACTTAGTCTAGTCTAGTCTAGTCTACTCTAGTCTATACACACACACACACACACAGCCATACATTGAAAGAATCCTGTACAATGATAGATTCGACTACTTCCATCATTTTTCTTGTCATTATTAATTGTTACGGCGAAAATGCATGGTTGTATGGGATTCGTAGCCGAATTCTTTGAAGCAGATCGCAAACTCCGTTGGTTGGTGCGAAAACAGCTTTAAGCTGGAATTTTATTAGTTCATAAGTACAAATTCTTAGTTAACAAATATTTCACTAAATGATACTTACAAAATTCGGTGTTCAGCTTCATTTAGAACAATTTTACAACTCATGACATTTTCTTAACTCGTAACATTTCATCTCCTGTGATAATAGGTTTAAGGTTAGAATAGTAAATTGCATGTACAGCTTAAGACTTACTGTGATACGATTCTGTGATATTAGACTATACTAGTAAATTAGGCAAATGAAGAACCTGACCTGTAAGTAGATTTAGATAGTTAGAAATTAACTCAATATTTAAGGCCGAAAATATCAAATTACTTTAGCATGACTATGCACTACACTATCTGGAATCGGAATCACTATATCTTTTCTATTTACTCATCTCGCACTTGACATATTCTTCTATTACAATCATGAGAGGCAGTGCTGCCAGCAACATAAAGATGCATTACAAGCATTAAAGCGGCCAGGCCTACTGTGCAGCGGTTTAAATTCAGCAATAAAGACAATGAGTGGGGACATCTCGTACCAACCGCTCAGTTTATGAGAAAAGCAAAATACGGTGAAAATAGGTGGGGGTGACGAAGCTAAGAAAATTAATGTCACCCCTTGGTCCTTGGTGCTTCCTGGGATGGAACACAGGTATTTGGTCTGTGTCCTGGCCCTAGTGCCTAGGCTTAAGCGCCTTTACTCTCTCTCTCTCTCTGAAATGAAACAAAATACTGATTTCTGGGGATGGGGGTGGCCCACACCCTAAAAGAAAAACATAAAATTCGGAAAGCTCCAATTTTTACCTCCTGAGTCAGTTTTTTTTTGGACTCCCAGGAACTACGATCAAAATTTGAGCCAAATCGCTTAAGTCTAAGAGGGCGCTCAACGAGCTCAAAGATTGTATGGGAAAATAGGGCCGAATATATGCAGAAATCTTTATTTTTAGATTTTTGCCAATAGGTGGCGATGTTAGCGTTCAATTTATAAAACCTCTGATATTCCTGTAGGTGACTATATGCCAAACAACTTTGCGGTCTTCGGCAAAGTGATCCGACGCCTGTGAAAAATGTTATGCCCTAGGTAAAGGGAGGCAACACATTATTGTTGTTTTTCTAGTACACGTAAAAAAATAATATCAATAATGAAATCAGAATGATTCGCTACAATTTGTCTAGGGTATAACTTCTTTCACAGACGTCGAATTGCTTTGCGATCATCGACAAAGTTGTTTGGTGTATAGTCACCTACAGGAATACCAAAGGGATTATTAATTAAACGTTAACAGCGCCACCTAGTGGCAAAAATCGCAAACTTAAGATTTCTGCATACATTTGGCCCTGTTTTTCCATGCAAATTTCAAGCTCGTTGAGCACCCTCTTAGGCTTAATAGATTTGCCTCAAATTTTGAACGTAGTTTCTGGGAGTCTAAAAAACTGATTCAGAAGGTAAGACTTGGAACTTTTCGAATTTTATGTTTTTCATATAAGTGTGGGTCACCCTACTGGGGGTGCATAAATTAAAAAAGGCATAAAAAGAGGGAAATTTGTGCTTACATTCAATTTGGGCTTTAATGAGGGAATCTAGTTCGCGAGAACAGGTCTTGCTCCTGGACATTTGAGGTGGGGCTAAGGGGGTTACCAAAAAGTTCCCAGAGTCCAAAGTAGGGGGTTCCAAGGGGCTTAATCAAAGGGCATTTCAGGGACGTTTCATAAGATATTGTTATGGAGTCTCTGAAAATCCTATGAAACTTTCTGAAATGCTTCCGAAATTCCCTTGAAACCCACATGAACCCCATGTAACACACCTGAGTCACTTTGAAATCACCGAAAACGCCTGCGTAACGTATTTGAATCTGGCCGAAAATGCTCTGAAACTCCCTAAAATGCCTCCAAAATCCCCCTAAAAGTGTAGAATTAGCGTAATGTTAAAATACACATAATAAAAAAAAAACCTAAAACCCTTCGAACCACATTTAACGCAACTAAGCCCGAACATGCTTCCGTAATGCCTTTGAATCCCACCGAAAACGCTTTGAAACTCCATAAAATGCCTCCAAAATCCCCATAAAACCCCTTCAGACCCCATGTAACGCATCTGCGATCCTCCGAAAGCCCCGAAAACGCCTGCGTAAAACTTCTGAATCCCGCCGAAAATTCTCTGAAACTTTTGCCTCCAAAATCTCTCTAAAACTCCCTCGGACCCCATGTAACGCACCTGGGACTCTTTGAAATCCTCAAAACGCTGCCATAATGCCTCTGAATTCCGCCGAAAACGTTCTGAAACTTCCTGAAATGCCTCCGGAATCCCCTCAAGTCCCACTCAGACCCCATGTAACGTTCCTGTAACGTGTGCAAAACCTGTCGAAAATCCTCTGACACTCTCTGCAATGCCTTCAAAAACCCCCCGGATCCTCGAAAACCCCCCTGGGATCTCGAGGTCACTGACCTTCCAACTTCTCCATAAAATGCTAAAACATCATAAATAAAAGGAAAATCGGGTTAAGTACGGTTCCTTTGAATTCCACTAAGAATTTGCATCCTTTGACAGATATGTATTTCGACCCCAACTGTAAGGTCGTCTTCAGTGTCTTGTACTTGACTCGACTCAAATATCATGTTATTTCTGTCATCCTCAGAAATCATTCTAGGATCCCTGGCCAGTTATCCGAGACCCATTTACTTATTTCCTGTATTTTCTGATTTCTCCTGCTTTCTCTAGGATTTACTAAGCTGCCAAGCTGTTTCTGAATCTTCTTGCACCTTGTGTATTTTTCAGAGGCCATAACCTAAATCCTGAATGTTCAAAGTTTCATTTCATGTGGTATGTTTGAGGTTAATGGCCAGTTTATGTAGTATAAACCCACACTTAATTCCGGAGGCGTAAAGTCCCCAACTTTCAGGTACTATTCGTTTGTTACCCCAAGTAACACAACTAGCTGAATAACAGTTTTTTAAGCTAAAGTTTGCTTGAAAATGGTTTGTTGCACTCTTGTATAGCAAAAATGTTTGTTGGGACTTCAGGCACGAAGTCATTACTGGAATCAGTTTAGTAATCTAACAGCATGTCTTGTCAACAACTCTGAATCACCCCCAATCAAAGATCAAACAACAATCCCCCATGCTGTGCTAGATGCTTTACTAGTGTGTAAATTGATGTTGTGTGTATCCACATTTGCCAAGAAAAAAAAACTTTACCACTCGCTAAAAAAAACTGCAGCAAGCATGTACTTGCATCTTAATTATGCTCATTAATTTGCATACATAATTGACCGTGAAGGTGTAAGGAACTTCTCGTTTGTCATACACAAGGGGGTCGGTCAACCAAGTGAGTGAGCAATGGCGTTGCCACACGATCCCAAGCCCGATCCCATTCAGACGGGGAGACCCAGACGACGCAAGTAGGGTGACAGTAGGTATAACAATCTGATGGCGCGTGGTAATTGATTATTGATTGAAATGGTTGCGCTTGAAGCGATGAAATTTAATCTGATAGGAAGTCTGCTGTAGTCCAGGACAGCTAAAGTGTCTGGTGTATCTCATAATCAATTGAGGCAAATTAAGATTCAAGGTAAGCGTGTGAGTGTACAATAGATAAGCGGTGCTACCCGACGACTATTAGTGACGAAGCAGATAGGGGCATCTGGGGTAATACGCACTGTCGAGGCAAAACGCACCCCCTTTGTTTTTCAGGGATTATCGGTTTTAGAGCTTTGAAACCTTATCAGTCTAATAGAACGTCTTAATAAATGAGCTTCTGGAAAATTTTACATATCTGCGTTACGTAATTAGTGAGAAAAATGAATAAAATTGAAAAGCACGATTCTGATGTAATTTTCCCGATCACTTGTCGAATGATTTGATGGTGAAAACCGACCAAACATCTAATGCTGTTGTGTTTATTCAGTTCATTGAGGGCAATGCTAAGCACAGGAAAAATAACTTAAACAGTAATCTACGTAAATTATATGTTTTAAACTATTTTATTTTTTGCTATTGATTGGGGCAATATGCACTCCATTGGTTGGGGCATAACGCACCTATAGAAAACAAGCTGTAATAATATCTATGAGTGCTCTGTAAGTAATCGCAAACAAAATTGAGCTATTGTATGTCTTAAAATCTTATAAAACATGCATTTTGTCTAAGAAGTAAAAAGATTTCTAAACTCGACGGTGCATCTTGCCTCAATGTTGTGGTGCGTCTTGCCCCTTTGTTTGAGTGCATCCTGCCCCATTGTTGTAGTGCATTTTACCCCGAGCAAGGGTGCATACTGCCCCGCAAAAACATACGAAACCGTAATGTTAGTCTTTACAAAAAACGTTATTTTCAAGAGCTGAACTGTATTAAGGCTGAAATTTGGTTTGGTTTCTCTTAGAATGAAAGTATATGCAATGAATGCATGCATTAAACCAATAAATTATTGCCTTTTTATATGCATTTGGACGCATCTTCCTTAAGTGGTGCGTATTACCCCAGAATCCCCTAATGGCTTTATTCTTCTGGGTCTTCCGTTGGAAAAGTGAAATTTGTCAGCAGAGAATCACCACAACCTGAGAGGGAGAATGTTGCTTAATGATACCCAGTACGGGCGTTTTATGTTCTATTATATTTTACTATATTGCATGAACATTAGAAAAACACCCATAAAATTGAAAAAATCTTCCAGCAATACCTTTTTACTGAGGGCTTATATTTTAATAACATTTCGGGGTTAATTTTAGTGAATATCAGTATTTATTTGTTTGACTGTATCTTCAGCAGACTGTACAGACTGAATAACGATCTTATTCTCCCTGGGCTAATTTTAAAATTATTTCTACTTATTCCGAAATCAAACGATCAACAGTATTCAGTAATTTGAAATATTTCTCTAGTGGTTTATTTTGGTCAAAAAGTTTTCGATTTCCACAGATCCAAAACGACAAACGCGTTGGCGGGTACGGTTGGTGGTTTGAAATTATGTAGCTATATTCTCTTGGCACGGTAAAGGCTGGGTATGCTGCGCAATTCAGATCCCATTGTGATCCACTAGCCTCTGCCCAGCAACTCCTATCCCTACCTCCACGCGGTACCGGCCGGAAACTATGAGCAACCTTAGGGAAGATCGGGTAACCAACCCCGGTGGGACCTTTGGTCGTAGGCTGACAGGGAAGGGGGGGTTTGCTTCGGCAAACCTGAGCGTCTGTTCTCCAGGAGGAGCGGCTCACAACAGCGTCTGATCCCCATGTTAGGGGCGGCTGATCTACGTCCGAGTGCCAGGGAAGGACTCTAAGCTCAACTGTGCACTATGGTCCTCCGGAAAGTAGGGGGTTGGTGTCAGGCCCTACGAGCCAGCCGTAAAAACCCATTGTAACGGAAAATCAGCAACAGAATAATACGAACCGAGACCAACGGCAACGACCCCAGCGAACAAAAAGGACTTGCGATTGGAAACTCGGTACGTGGAACTGCCGATCTCTCAACTTCATTGGGAGCACCCGCATACTCGCCGATCTACTGAAGGACCGCGGGTTCGGCATCGTAGCGCTGCAGGAGGTGTGTTGGACAGGATCCATGGTGCGAACGTTTAGAGGTAATCATACCATCTACCAGAGCTGCGGCAACACACGCGAGCTGGGAACAGCTTTCATCGTGATGGGTGATATGCAGAGGCGCGTGATCGGTTGGTGGCCGATCGACGAAAGAATGTGCAGGTTGAGGATCAAGGGCCGATTCTTCAACTTCAGCATAATAAACGTGCACAGCCCACACTCCGGAAGTACTGATGATGACAAGGACGCATTTTACGCGCAGCTCGAACGCGAGTACGACCGCTGCCCAAGCCACGACGTCAAGATCATCATAGGAGATTTGAACGCTCAGGTAGGCCAGGAGGAGGAATTCAGACCGACGATTGGCAAGTTTAGCGCCCACCAGCAAACGAACGAAAACGGCCTACGACTCATTGATTTCGCCGCCTCCAAAAATATGGCCATACGTAGCACCTTTTTCCAACACAGCCTCCCTTATCGTTACACCTGGAGATCACCACAGCAGACGGAATCTCAAATCGACCACGTTCTGATTGACGGACGGCACTTCTCCGACATTATCGACGTCAGGACCTATCGTGGCGCCAACATCGACTCCGACCACTATCTGGTGATGGTCAAACTGCGCCCAAAACTCTCCGTCATCAACAATGTTCGGTACCGGCGACCGCCACGGTACAACCTAGAGCGACTGAAGCAACCGGATGTCGCCTCAGCATACGCGCAGAATCTCGAAGCCGCGTTGCCAGACGAGGGCGAGCTCGATGAGGCCCCTCTAGAGGACTGCTGGAGTACAGTGAAAGCAGCCATCAACGACGCAGCCGAGAGCACCATCGGGTACGTGGAACGGAATCGACGAAACGAATGGTTCGACGAAGAGTGCAGAACGGTTTTGGAGGAGAAGAACGCAGCGAGGGCGGTAATGCTGCAGCAAGGGACTCGACAGAACGTGGAACGTTACAAACAGAAGCGGAAACAGCAGACCCGCCTCTTCCGGGAGAAAAAGCGCCGCCTGGAAGAAGCGGAGTGTGAAGAAATGGAACTGCTGTGCCGTTCCCAAGAAACACGGAAGTTCTATCAGAAACTCAACGCATCCCGCAACGGCTTCGTGCCGCGAGCCGAAATATGCAGGGA
>NC_085138.1:382919051-383012201 GCF_035046485.1 Aedes albopictus
AGAGTAGGGAAACAGAAATAGTAATTATCAAAATAGAAAGAAAAGGAAGGGCCAGGAATTGAACCCAGGAACTTTTGAATACGAATAAGAAGCGGTAGCTACTAGACCACGAAGCCCGTCCAGCCATTCTTGCTGAAAAGTAAAAGATCAGCTAAGTTCACATAATGAAGATACCTATCTGGCGTAACATTTGAAAAGGGCCTATCTGCTTCCACCTACGCACATCGACACACTGGACAGATAGCTTGAAGATTGCTCTTGCTAATAAGGGTGTTGATGTTCGTGGGTGGATTAAGAAAGGCTCTATAGAGACGGCGTCGGTGGTGTAGTGGTAAGCGTGCCTCTCACCCCAGTCGTTCGGGGTTCAATTCCCGTCGACGCCGATGGGATTTTCTGAGACATAAAATCCGTGATCACGTCTTCCCTCGGATAGGAAGTAAAGCCGTATGTCCCGGCCAATGTGTTGATGGGTTTGATATGTAGGGTCCCAGGTGCGGTGGCTGTCTCCCTGGGTGCTGGAATTTAAGGCTTAGTTCCTAGACCCAGCCGACGTAAAACGCAACTGGCGGCAAACGGTGCTAGTTGGCCAGAAAAAAGAAGAAGAAGAAGAAGAAACAAAAACTTGTTTGTTTTCAAAAAAAGCACATAGACCCTTTTAAAATGTTAGGCTAGTCTTAGTTCCTGGCGATACTAGACGGGCGAACAACCAAGCTCAAGTATATTTATGTGCAATGCCTAAAAAATGGTTTTGTAGGATCTGTGAACAAATTGTGTTGTGATTTCGTAGATTTTCGCAGGAATTTATCTAATGTCAATCTTGTGGCCACCTTTTGAATACTTCCCCTATAACTATATTTTTCGCTATTCCTTTGCATATAAAACATCCTTTTACACTTTACAACCTCGATCAACAATTTAAACATCAAACCATCCAAATCACCCACCGCAACATCCGATTCTCGCATCCATGATATATGACAGAGATTACAGGAAAGTTATGCATAATATGTAAACATTAAAAAGTCACCCCGACTGCCCTTATATGGTGATCAATTTTTCGCGTTCCTAAATTACAAAGAAATGATGAAATATCTCCTCCGAAGGGTCGATCCCGAGCACATTTTTCACGCCGAAATTGCCACTAAATATGTCGCCTGTAGGCCAAGACCGCACAGGGCCTGTGTTTATTTACGATATTCGAGCTATCGGAATTCCTTTTGATCGTGTGCCTGTATGCGTCGTCCCTCGCACACAGATCGTCGCCGTCGTCACAACAACCGAACGTAACAAGGGGCCTTATTGATACGGTTGACCGCCTTCACAAGGATCGATAATGTATTCATACACGGGGTAGCCCTCTCAGCAGGGTGCGAATTCGTATTTGAGTAGCCCCGAAACAGTATGTCAAATAACGTCGTTGCGGTTTTGAACTTATGGCTTGTCTAGCCGCGGGTGGTGTCCGTAAAAAATGTGCGATGATCCTCCCGATTTGGGATGTTGAAAGTTTCGGTGAGCGTGTTCGTTCGTTGTTGGATTGGTCGAGCACGTGGACCTTCAAGTCGGAATGTGAAGCATTACGACTGGGGTCGGTGGGTTTACAACCAGTTGGTTCTTCGATTTAGCCGGATGGTTGTCGTTCCTGTTATCGGAAAGCCGTTTGTCAATGGCGGAACTTGCTCTTGAAGCACCGGTAAGCCACTTTTATTATGCCATTCCGGATAGCGTCGCGCTCTCTTTTGGGGTGTTCAAAGAGTCCCGCTGACGCCACTGATTTCACCAGAAACCCACCTCCATCGGGGATCGTTAATTATGACTTCAAGCCAGATTGTCCGCACGGAATCACATGAAGTCCTAACTAGCGTGTTTTGGGGTGAGAGTTTGGCCTTTGTTGAGTGAGTTACGTTACCAGATATCTAATTGAACAAGTTTTGAAGGTTTCCATGCCGCGGATACGTTGTGCGATGCGAAATCTAAACATTGAAATGAAAATAAAATGAGGCGTGAGTACGACCGACTTACTAGATGGAGCTTGGTGAGATCTTTCCGATTAATTTGTTGTACACTTAATAATAATATGACCACGTTTCTATCGATCATTGGCAATATTTGCCATTCTATCACCTATGGGAAGCTGTTTCAGGTCTGGACGCATTCTAAGTCTATTATAGGATTTTAAAAAAGGAAAATGCTTGTAAGGACTTGGCCAACTGTGTGAAGATTTTTTGCCCCACAGCGCCCTATGGGCCGGGTCACGAACCAACACCTCCAGTCGCCCAAACAGTTCCAAAACGCGACAAATATGCTCATTTCAGCACTAATACCAACCGGCAAGCCGCGGCGGCGGCAACGCGATTAAATTTTGCCAATCACAACGGGTTTTGTTTCCAAGGCACACGGACTGTGCGAGCGGGTTATATTGCCAAATATGCAAAACGAAACCAGTGCTTCAAGCGGACAAAGTGATGATTCTGCTCATTTCGCCTGCCCGCGAGAGCCCTCGTTCGTTTGTTGATGATCCCCGATCCAAACCCCAAACTCTGGGTTGTGCGGGGCGGGCTATGCGGCCCGATAGCCGGCTTTATGAATGAATTCATTTTGGCGGTCGGGGACCAATCTCCGAGCTGCGGCTTCAAAACTGTAAAAAGTGCAAACTTCGAATTTGTATTGAACACCCACCCACCACTCATCCATCCTTCATCCTCGCTTTCCACAGGGTATCCGCCGCAAGTTTAAAATCTCATTAGAAGTAATCATTAAACCATAAACGGGGTGGATTTGCGCGCGCTGACTGGTTGCGGTTGTGACGAGCGCAATATCGACCGAGACTCAAAACGACGAGCGAGGACCATGACGAACCAGTCAGCGAGTTTGTTTGTTCATTCTGGCCCGGTCGGTGGTGACGGTGAAAATCGGCGAGAAACTTTATGACCATCAACCCGGCGGCAACGGCGGTGGTTCTCGTTCGGATCTTGGTGTTTGAGCTTTTTTTTTGCGCTGCTTGACAATATGGAGATTAGCTGTTTTTACGATGACGGAGGAGGACGATCACAAAAAAACGAGACACGATACGCGCAAAGGAGTGGGACGACTGATTCAGAAGGACAAAATCCGATTCAAGTGGATCAAGAGTACGGCAGATACTGTTTCCCTGTGTTCGGAGTGACGATGAACTGGTTGACGGGAAGATGTAAAGTTGAATTTAATTAGAGGTTTTTATTGTTTTTTGTTTTTAACACATAGTGAAATGAAGTTTTGAGAAGGAGGACTAAAATGGAAAATTCTGAGCTTTGCGTATTTTAGGCAGCTCCCAATGCGGGTTCGACCCGTAAACACCAATTCCACTGTTGGACTTGTGTGCGAATTTCAGGAAATCCATTGGTACACTAATTCAAAACTACGATTGCTAGTAGCAATAATAAGTAAATGTTGGCTAATGCGCACTTATATGGATAAGTAGACCTCATTGAAGTCTCCCTGCAACTGAGTAGTGTGCGGTAGTTCGGGATCAGCAAAGTTTCGCGCGCTGGCTTTGCTAGATTGTTGCAATATTTATTCTTTCTGCGAGGCTCCGACGACGGGACGTCCAACATTTAGTAGTGTGCGGTAGTTCGGTAGCAGCAAAGTCACATTCGCGCGCGCTGGCTTTGCTAGATTTTTGCTATTTTTACTTTCTTCGCTTTGCTGGGCTCCGACGAGTTTCGTAAAGCCATCCGGTCGGCGCACAGTGGAGCACCTAGTACATCAAAACTGATCAAAATTATTTTGACGCATTTTCGCAACCCAAATGCAACCCAAATTAGTAATGAAACGTATTTCATAGTTTTCGTATATTTTTTATTTCGTCGTTATGGTTACCAATTTTATGATTGTA
This sequence comes from Aedes albopictus, assembly GCF_035046485.1. NCBI lineage: Eukaryota > Metazoa > Arthropoda > Insecta > Diptera > Culicidae > Aedes > Aedes albopictus. The sequence continues at coordinate 382,922,923 of NC_085138.1, forward strand.
AAAGTCACGATTTTTCGAAACTAAAATTTTTCAAAAAATCACAACTTCTGAACCAGTTGACCGATTTTAAACTTCTTTTTTTTGCTTGAAAGCTGTTGAATTCTAGTTTTCAGCAAAAATACGTTCAGATGGCCAATTAGTGTTTTAAGGCAAATAATATCATATAATAATATAATTATCACGATTTTTTCAAAGTGTTGCAACTTTTGAAATCGGAAACATCCGGAAGGTTTTCTTTCTGCATTTGGAAGAGGAACAATAGTTTTATCATACACTAAAAGCAGATTTTCCGGAAACAGCCGGAAAATCAACTTATTTCATTTTGAATGTTCGGTAAAAGATTCCATCAAATATTTTTTTCAATATTTTCATAGTATATATGTAAATTCAACGCCAATTTGTTTGGGTTTCAAATTAACAGAATATTAACATTAACCTTCTTTAACAAACTGCATCGTTGAATTGATTGACTATCAATTTCATTCACTTTGTACGGTCAAAACTAGCACGCGCTGTGAGTCATATCAAAGAAAACGTCTAAACTTCAGCTTCACTTAACCTCTTCTGATAAGCGTAAACAAAACATTTGGACACTGCTTAGCTGTCAAACGATTACATGATAACTACACTTAGCAAAAACACAACGGAAAACCCAATTACTTCATTTTGAGTTTTTCCACTTATGATCAGGTTTTGATGTGATTTACTCCAATGTGCGGCGCACGTGTGTTCGTTCTTCTCCAACTGAAGTAGATGCGCGGGTAATTAGTGTTTACAATGTACCATGTTGTGAATGCATAAGCTTTGGTTTACTGATGTGTCCTTTGTTGCGTTCAGTTCATCCCTGCGTGGAATGGACTAAAAGTTTCTGCTCCCTGATGGGGTGGGGACGCGTGACAGGATTTCTTTTATTAGATATGTTTCGTATAGAAAAGTGGTCGATTGTGCGCGAAAGTTAGTGTTTTTGATCCATTGTCAAATCATATCACCAACCATAGGTGACTCCCAGACTGTCAATGCACCCACCCCTACTAACAAAAAATTCCCTCCTGAGACAAACGTAGAGATGCAGCGATTCGCGGTCTTTTTAACAACGTTTGTCTTACTAACATTCCCTCCCTTCCTCGATGACCGTAAGGACGTGGCCGGCGCCGTTATTGACCTTAATAAAGTTGAGAGCTCTCGAACTGTGTACATTGAGAATAGTAAGCTAGTCCCAAGCCCTATCCATTGGTTCCTTGTACAATTTCGATTGCTCTGGTCAATCACGGAGTAGCAACTACGAATTGTGCGGTCATCTATGCTCATGCTCATTGAAGTCTCCCTGCTACTCCTAACACTAACTTCTAGGAACTTTTTATAGAAGTTCGGGTAACAACCCCAGCTGAAATGATGGTCGAACGCTGTCAAGGAAGATGGCTTTGCTTCTGCAAACCTGAAGGTATATTCTTCAGGTAAGGAGCGGCTCACTACAATGTCTGTGCACCTTGTTAGAAGTGACTGAAGGTAATTTGAGTGACCCTTGACTAAACTGACCATTGCGGACCTCTGGAAGTTTTTGGAATTGTTGTCCGGTACATCGAGGTAACAGCGGCAACGGAAAGCCAATAAGAAATAATGAACCGAAATCAATGGCGACGATCCCAGTGTCGAAGAAGGACTACTGATTTGAAAGCCGGTACGTGAAACTGCAGATTTCTTAATTTCACAGGCACCCGCATACTTGCCGTTCTACTGAAGAATTGGGGGTTCGGCAGTTTAGCGCTACAACAGATGTGTTGGAGAGGATCCAAGGGGAGAAAGTTCAAAGAAAACAATATCATCTGCTAGAGATTCGGCATAGTACGTGAGCTGTGAACAGATTTCATTGAGATTGGTTGTATGCAGAGCACAAGGATGCATCCAACAAGTAACCACTCTCAGAAAACACAGAAATTCCACAGACAAACAGACGTAACACTTGAAAAATTTCCATCGACCACGCTTTTAACGATCATTTTAAATTTTCATAGTTGTGGCTTTCACAACCAGAGGTGCGCGCATCGTTTTTCTATGTGTTTGACGTTTCACACTAGCGCATTCTGTTGACGATATTTCACAACACAGTGATTCGTGCAACCAGGTGATGGTAGTGTGAACTGGGCGATGGATTTTCATGAAAATCGTTCAAGGTGTTACGTCTGTTTGTCTGTGGAAGTTCTATCAACAGAAGCTTAACGCGTCTTGCAGCGGCCTTGTTCCGCGAGCCGTAGGGGTGGTGGGGGTAAAGTGGACAACCTAAGCATTTTGGTCGTTTCCCGCGGAAATGCGGCAAAATCCATCTGCTTTTCCGAGTAACATGGAAGGTAATGATATACTCCAGAAATCTGGTAAGGGGTTGCATTTAAAAAATATTGTTTTCTTTGATTATTTTATTCACCAAATGATGCATCAAAATAGCTTGAAAAAAATTGGTGGGGGTAAAATGGACAATGGATGGGGTAAAATGAACAAGTCGTTTAAAGTTATATAACAGCATATTGTTTCTATGTTTTTAAATACAAACTATCAAATTTCATACAATACCTTTATTTTGTTGTTTTCAAACTTTTAATACAAACTTTGAAACACACTTAAATAATTATTGTAAAAATAGTGTAAAAAACAAGCACTGTTTTGGATGAAAATTATATTTTGTTGATATAAAATATTTTTTTTATAACTTTTTACTTCAATTATCTCACGATAGGTATGACGGCTGATGATTCTGAAGTTTGCAAAAAAAAAAAATGAAATTTTGGTGAAATTTGAACCGATTGTCCATTTTACCCCCACGGTCTGATTTTGTTGAAATTATTTCCAAAACTTGTTTTTTTACAAAACCTAAATTTTTTTTTCGGTCAAATATATTCTTCTACGTGGACTTTATTGGTTTAGGGTGTAAAACTTATGATAATTTGAAAATAACTTACGAGAAAACCTTAGCAATTATAAGCGGATTTTACATCATTTCCGATTTTTCACGTGATTTTTAAAGTTTTTGTCATCTTGAAGAGGTTTATTTGATTTTAATGTTCAAGATCAGCAAAAGTATAATGATTCATGCTTAGGCATAAGCTTTAATCGATGAAACATTTGAAAAAACAATAAAAGCCATGAAACTGTACCCTGTCCATTTTACCCCACCTGTCCACTTTACCCCCACCACCCCTAATTTGTAGACTTAGACTTGGTAGTCAGTCCCTTCGTCGAAGTATGATGTTTTCCACCTGCGAGGGTCTGGCCTTGGCCTAGTCGCCTCTTCATCTACCTGCTGCCTGCTATTGTTATAGCCCATACTGTGTAGCGAACCGTCAGGTGATCGCTGTGAGTGTGCGTAGCTATCGTCTCCTCTTCAGAACGATTTTTGTTAGGCCAGGACTACAAAAACTAACGTCAATAATCGACTCCGCGTCGTTCCGATTAAAGGTACTCTTGGACCTTCGTACCGACATTAGCCAACTGTATAACCAGTGTCTCTAGCAGGATCTGATCCCGCTGGTTTACAAAACGGCTTCCCCCTTCCACGGCCCAGGCATTAAAGTTACCAGCTATTACCACCGGCCTTTGTCCTGTCAGCACGGTCGCCATACTGTCCAGCATCTACGTGAATTGCTCGATCGGCCGCCGCGGAGGCGCATAACAGCTACAGAAGAAGACCCCGTTTTCTTTGGCGGTTACGAAGCCCTCAAAGGTGGTAGACACCAATTCCTGGACGGGAAATTCACCCGTCGTCCATATCACCGGCATTTTTCTGGACCCATTCGCGAGCCAATTCCCGTTGCCGGCGGGTACTCAGTATGGGTCCGCTATGATGGCGATATCTGTCCCCAACTTAGAAACCACCTGACAATGCTTTTGCTGAGCTGCGTCACAGTGGTTCAGGTTCAGCTGAGTTTGCACTGTGATTTGTTCATTGAAGGTCGGATTTCCCGGTACAAATCACACAAATGGGTGGACACGTGCAGCCTTGTGCCTTATGGCCATCGGCGCCGCATTTCCTACACAGTTTGCTCGTGTCAGAGCCTTTGCAGTCCCGTGACTTGCGCACTAGCCTACCTTGATTCTCCATACGAACTTTTTTACTTCCGTCACTTCAGCTAAACCAAGACTACCTGTTTCCCTGCCGGCCGCTCCCATAGCCGAGTGCCGCAGAGCCGTGAAGAATTCTTCCGCTTCGGTGACCTCGTCTATGGTTTTTTAGAGTCGCCTCTGCTGTAAGTGCCCTAACCTCTGCCCCTTCGCCAAGGACCTTTTCCGTCGGACTTTTGTAAGCGCCGCCCTTGCGTTCGTTGTCGCGCTCCAGCTCTAGGATTATTTTTACTCATACGAGTACGTCTGATACTGCACACGTCGGCTCCCAGATCCACGAGCTTGGCGTTGCTTCTAATCACCTTCAAGACGTGCGGGTACTTAAACTGTTCGTTCTTGATGACGAGCGAGTCGACTTTCACGCCCTTGGCACTTACTCTTTTACACCTTTTTTGTTTGGCGTCCCTGATTTCCTCAACCTGCGACATTTTCTTCTTCTTCTTCCGCTCGATTTTCACCCATGGGGTTTCCTCCCCTTGGTTCACCCTAGTCTGTGAATGACCACAACCCCCTGTTTCCTTCCATCCGGGACGGGCCAGCCTTTTCAGGCCCACCCTTTCCAACTTTCCAATACGCCTGGCTAGGGTCCGACTTACCGGCATTACTGTCGAACTTCGGGGTTATTTTTTTTCTAGCCTTGCGGGCACCACCAGACAGCTCAACAACTGTCGGCTGCGTCACGAACTTCTGCGAGTGCTTATCATATGCAGTCGCATCAGCCACACCTTTTGTAGTTCCTGCGAAAGCGAAAGCCCTCATCTGGGTAGACTTCGTAACCATTACTTTTGCCGGTTCCACCACTGCTGTAGTTTTCACGAGTCTCACGTGGTCCTCCTTGGCAACATCTATCGACTTACGAAGTCGCAACAGGGCCATTTTCAGGTCCTTACTTAAATTGAACTTCGTGGACGCAAAATCGATGATCTTGCCAAGCTGCTGCTCAGCCACATCGTTCGCGGACAGTCCTTCTCGCTTTTGGCTGATGGCCATCATCAACAACGCTTCGTCCAATATCTCTCCCGGCAGGCTAGCGGGGGAATGGATCGGAGCTCCCACGCTTGCGAAGGTGTTAGCCTCGCCACTACCACTCTGAGTGTCGCGGACTGACTCAATATGCTCTCTCAGCGGGAGCCAAACATCGGGAGCCAAACATTGAAGATTGAGGTTATGTTAAACCTTGTTGAAACTGTATGATTGATTGAAGAGTATTGTTATCTAGGTGCTGCGGATGTAATCAAAACTGTTGTCACGATATCTCCATTTGCCGCTGTCAAGCCGTTGGAAAGCGAGGAGAAGGATAAACATTGTTTTGAGCCTATTTTAGCTATTTTTTTAACAACTATCCATTAAAATTTCCATCGCGAATGGAAAATAATAAACTTTTAACACGAGAACAAAATTGGAATAATGGTGGATTGATCATGTTTACCATTTCCGAACAGCGTCGCGACGGCGTGTTTGACAACCGCGCTGAGAGAGGTGATTGCAAGAAAATTGAACGCTCGTGCGTGTTTACAAGCTGTGTGCCGGGAGTGTGTAGGTATGTGTTAGCTAGCTTGAAAAATAAAACCGCTTCTATTCGCACCACTCAGCTACCACTAGCTTGTTTAAAATGATGTGAAAATGTAGGGATAATTATATTGTAAAAGTTAACGTCCAAATTAAATGGTGCGGGCGGCTGAAAATCTAACGCTTCGAATGCGCGGTCTGAGGAATGGGTGGCCGAGCGATCTCAAGAATGAAAAGGCGGATGCAGCAAAACGCGGCACCCACGTCGTCGAAATTGAGTGCTGGTGGGGGCTGCCGTGATACGAGGCGGATTGAAATAGAGAGTTACTAAGCGACTATCACTCGGCGGAATGGTCGGGGCCCGTGGCGCAGTGGTCCACACGTTCGCTTCATAAGCGGATGGTCATGGGTTCGAACCCAGCCCCGGCACTTGCAATTTTTCGTCAGTTGCTCTTCCCCCCGAGAGCAGCTGGCACCTGACTTTCTTCGGACCATATGCTCTAACGGACCCGGAATTTGGATATCGGCGAACCGCAACTCATAATGTGGACCCCCAATTGGACTGGAAAAGGAACAGCAGCCACACATCAGCATCATCGTGCTCATCATTCTACCATGGACAGGGTAGAAGAGTGAAAGAAGCACAAAAGCAAACCAGTTCAATAAAGTTGAATAGAATAGAATACATTTAGGCGCAGTACAAAGTGGAAGTGCAGCGTCCAATTGGAATCGCTCACGTAGTACCCTAGTGGACAAAAGAGCGGTACACCGAGAAAAATTTCTACTCAATGACTGAGTTGGCTTTACTCAGAAATCAAAAAATCCTTTGTTTTCTTACTCAGTTTCAGCTAAAAGTGGAACAACCCATTGGCAATGGGTTGTCCCACTTTTAACGGAAACTGAGTAAGAAAACAAAGAATTTTTCCATTTCTGAGTAAGACCAACTCAGCCACTGAGTAGAAATTTTTCCCTGTGTAGATTAGGTTGAGTGATTAAGAATAGAAAAAAAATCACTCGGCGAATAACCCGAACAGTTGGAGAGCCCGTGACTATCGAGCACGTTTTGATTTTGTGTGGGCAGCCTAGCCCAAAACGGGTTTTTTGGGTGGTAAATCCCGGTAGTGAAGACGAAGGCCGTTCCGGTATTTCCAGCCCGACGTAGCCCGACGGAGAGGACGGTTTTTAAACTCAAAATTGGTCTCCGATACCCAGAGCGACAGACGGGATCATCCTCGGCCAAGCCCGGCAGCATTATTAATCGGGCGGGTAGAACTGTGTCGCCTACCCTGCAATGAGAACCCTCTGAGCGGGCCCCAGTACAAGCATCAACCAGGCCACGTGGAATCGGCGGGTTAGAAGTAGTTGCCTCCCTGGTGATCCTCGGATTGATTCCCCGATCGTGCGAACGCATTTTTCCTGCCGACGAACCGATTCTGGGGGTGTGTGATCCGCCGCTTTGAAACCTCAACCACGCCCCGTCTGCAAACGATCGCCGTCGTCTAACCGCTCCTGTCGGTCAAGCTAAACGCTCCCGTTTTTCGGTTCGCCGCGCTCCAAGGAATCCCGTGGGACCTCGTCACGTCGGAGTCTTTGCGAAGTTGCCCGTCCGCGGCGTTTAGGAGCCACTAGACATCGAAAGCCGCTCTTCCGCCTTCTACAGTACTGCCCAAACGATTGTCACCGAACACCGCCAGACCGCCCGTTACATCGCCGCTGCATTCAGCTAAATTGTGCGCCACCATCCTTCACCGCCCGTCGCAGAATCTTTTAATAAACAAAAGTAAGTCGAATTCAATTTTTCACCCAGGACTCCCACATCCGAAACTCTCCCCCTACTCAAACGCCCTGGGACCTGGGAGTTGAAAGACGGCCTTGTGTGCCCACCCCGGAAGCGGCCGAGGCTCAGACCAGCTGCTTGGGGCTTAGGCCCGTCCCCCTCTGGGTCGGAGCGATTGACTCCCGGGGTCAAAAGTTGTTTCAATTTATAAATTGTTTTTCATACTCAATCCCACGAGTTCCACGGGAAAGGAAGTTCACCACGCCAGAGCCCTACATTAACACGCGGTAAAGGATGAAATACTGTGTGGGGGGGAGGGCTGGGGTTACTGGCGCCCAGGTACAGGCTCCGTTAACGATCGAGCATCTTTTCACCCCCTCGATCACTCATTCCTCGGCACGGGTCACCTGACACCTTGAATTGGGGTCAGTAGTTCTATTCTTAGTCGGCGACTACGCGGCTGACTCGCAAGCGGGGGGACTGTAATCCCTGCTTGAATTGCCAAAAGTCCGTTAGAAGTTATTACAAGCCAACTAAGTCATGTACCATCAAACAAAAAAACAGGAGGGGTGGTGGGGGTAAAGTGGACAACCTACGCATTTTGGTCGTTTCCCGCGGAAATGCGGCAAAATCCATCTACTTTTTCGAGTAACATGGAAGGTAATGATATACTCTTGAAATCTTGTAAGAGGTTGCATTTAAAACATATTGTTTTCTATGATTATTTTCTTCACCAAATCGTGCATTAAAATAGCGCGAAATTAGTGGGGGTAAAATGGACAATCGATGGGGTAAAATGAACAAGTCGTTAAAAGTTATATAACAGCATATTGTTTCTATGTTTTTAAATACAAACTATCAAATTTCATACGATACCTTTGTTTTGTTATTTTCAAACTTTAATACAAACTTTGAAACACACTTAAATAATTATTGTAAAATTAGTGTAAAAAACAAGCACTGTTTTGGATGAAAATTATATTTTGTTAATATAAAATATTTTTAAAACTTTTTACTACAATTATCTCACGATAGGTATGACGGCTGATGATTCTGAAGTTTACAAAAACAAATAAAATTTTGGTGAAATTTGAACCGATTTTTCATTTTACCCCCACGATCTGATTTTGTTAAAATTATTTCCAAAACTTTTTTTTTCACATTTTTTTTCTTTTTCGGTCAAATATATTCTTCTACGTGGACTTTATTGGTTTATGGCGTAAAACTTGTAATAATTTGAAAATAACTTACGAGAAAACCTTAGCAATTATAAGCAGATTTTACATCATTTCCGATTTTTCACGTGATTTTTAAAGTTTTTGTCATCTTGAAGATGTTTTTTTGATATTAATGTTAAAGATTAATGTTTGATGTTAATGTTCAAGAAGCAAAAGTATAATGATTCATGCTTAGGCATAAGCTTCAATCGTTGAAACATTTTGAAAAACAATAAAAGTCATGGAACTGTACTCTGTCGTTTTTACCCCACCTGTCAACTTTACGCCCACTACCCCGACAGTTACAGTTAGACGAAACATAAGACCAAAAACGACCAAATTAGTTTCCCCCTGAAGAAGACACTAACCCCGTGTCGAAACGTTGGGCAAGTAATAAACATCGTTTGTTAGTTCAAGACTGAGTAGCCGGTTTTAATTGATTGTTGAAACCATACCACTTTGGGGAAAGTGGTGGCCAAAAATCGAAAAATTTACTTGCTTTGTATGACGTGTCTTATATACCATTTGATAGCCAGATAGTTCAAACCTAGATTCCCAAAATTTCAGCCCCTCCTTGCGCCACAGATATTAGTCTTAGAAAAATAGTGGAAATTGTAGAAAAAATGCATTTTAAACCAATTCAATTTTCTCATTGAAAACGGTTTAATTTTGGAATTAATTCCACCGTTGGGAATATTATTGTCTTAACTTTAAAGTGGGTGTGTTGTTGGGGTTACACGGTTAATTGAAATTAGTAAAAAATGGGTAATTATTGACAAAAACAATATTTTTTGCCATTGAATATATCAAGGCAAAATATAATTTTGGGGGGGGGGGGGGGGGGCTGGTGGTGAGCTTCCACCTTTTTTAGGCCACCACTTTGTATGGAGCCGCCCCATAGTGCATACAGTCGAACCTCCAGCAGAAAAGTTAAAATCAACTGGCTTTCTCCGTCTAGGGAAATTCAAAACCACTAGTTTTGTATTGCCTTGAAAAAGGCCAAATACACAAGGCCGAAGCATCGGGCAATACAAAACCAGTCGTTTTGGATTTCCCTAGACTGAGAAATCCAGTTCGAAGAATTGTTGATTATGTCTTAGGGGCTGTCCATAAACCACGTGGTCATTTTTTTGGGACTTTTCAACCCCCCCTTCCCCCCCCCCCCCCCCCCGCGTGGTCATTTGTCCATACAAAATTTTTAATTCGTCCATACAAAATGGTCATTAACCACGTGGTTTATGGACAGCCCCTTAAATTGAATAGGATGTTTAAGTTCATTTTGAGCAATCCAGAATAAAAAAAAATAACACATACATAATATGAATTACTTATGCCCTTGAACTCCAATGGAAGCAGTGTTACTACTGTTTTTTTTTTTTGTAAAAGTTGGTTTATTTGTCAATTTATTAGTATTAGTTTACAATATTTAAAAGTTTACAATTCTAAGTGAAAATTCAAAGCACTTACATCAATTACGTTGTAACAGTCATTTACAAAGGTGATGTATTTTATAAATATTCTAAGAATTGCCACTCGTTGTGTTCTGTTCATTCCTGCCAGAGCAGGTTGCACGAGATCCTCGAACGTGAGTCGTCTCCACCCATCCATTGTGCCTGTCAATCTTCGCTGAAGGACCGTCTAAGCCGGGCCGACGCGAGCGCAGTCGCAGAATTTGTGCCGGAGCGTTTCAACTTGGTTGCCACAGTGCGTGCAATTTTCGTCTGCCACCCGCTGCATTACGAACAGCAGCTTCCGGTGCTCGAACTTCCCGTTCACGAGCAGGTACAGTTTCGATCGTTCCGCCGAGGAGAGTTGTCTACTGTGAACGTTTCGCCACACGCGTATCCAGTCTGTCGCCGGACTGTTTCGTTCCACCTTTGGTACCTCGGTTTGTTCTACAAAGAACTGGTGTATTCGACCGGCGGAGGGGTTTTCTTGGATTTGGAGGGGAATGTGGGATAGTTTTGAAAGGATTAATTTAACGTCAGGATGATCTATTGGAGTTGCAGGGCGGGGATTTGCATGGAACAGAAGGGATCTATAATAGGGAAGGGACTCGATCTCGAGAAGATGTCTGTTGATTGCCAGGGATGGGCACTTCAAGGCAGGCAAGTGCAGATTTAACCCTCCACGTTCTTTGCTGCGCGCCAACTGCATCATTGGTACGCGAGCAACAATTCCTCTCCACAGGAACGTACCCATCGTTGCGGTGATTTTCGCCGTGTGTATACTCAAGGGTGGTAACACTGACGAGAGGTACCAAAGTTTCGAGGTGCCGAACGTATTCAACATTATCACCTTCTGCTGCAGTGTCAAGGTGCGCAGGGATTGCAGCCACATTTGCTACGCAAACTTCCCCACTAACGCATTCCAGTTTAGAGTTGTCATCAACCTTATCGAGTTCGCGAAGACAATACCCAGAATTTTGACTGTATTGGCTGTCTGCAGCCACTGGGTGGTGATTTCATTGCCTTCGCAAAACCCAACATTTATTGCAATCGTCTTCCGCAGATTTAACTTCGCACCGGCGACTATCTCGAAGCGATGAAACAGCCCATTCAGTGCTTCGATTTGCGCCGTTGACGTCACGATGACGCTGATGTCATCAGCATACGCAACGAGGAGATCGTTGCCGCACGCTTGCTCGAGGCTACGCACCAGGGGGTGAAGGTACAACACGAAGAGGTGCATAGACAACGGGTCCCCTTGCCGAACCGAGCGTAATTTCGAACGGACGAGATAGATGCCCGTTGATGAGCAGCCGAGAGGTCGACCGGCTGGCGATCCGAGAGAGGAGAGTGACGAGCTCTTCGTTGAACCCGAGCGAGCACATGGTTTGGAAAAGGAACGAGTGCCTGACCCGATCGAATGCGTTCTCCAAGTCGAAGCTAATGAGCTTCCCGGCTCGACGTTGATGTCGGAGATTGGCTATTCGATCTTTAATGGCGAGAGTCGCCTGAAAGATGTTACGGTCTGTGTTTGAGCATTTCTGCCCGTCGCTTAGCACGTGGTGGTCTCTCATCACACGCTCTAGTCGAGTTTTGAGAATTCGTGAGAGAAGTTTGTAGTCGCTGTTGAGCAACGAGATGGGGCGATATGACCGGGCTGTGTTATCACCTCCCTTCTTCTTCACTAGCACGATGATACCCTCCACAAACGCGGGGGGAAGATTACCGGCGAGTGCTTCGTTGAGCAAAAGGTTCAGCTCCCGGTGGATGACGTCGAACATGCGAAGATAAAACTCTCGTGGGATACCATCACAGCCCGGGGATTTTCGTGGTGCACTTTCTCTGATTGCAGACAGAATTTCTGCCGTGGTGATCTCGCTCGTACAAGCACGGTTTGCCTGATCGTTTGGAGGGATTACACGATCGCAGACAAAATCATCGATGTTGTTTTCGGCTGCTTCTTCCGAGTAGAGGTTCGAGAAAAAATTTAGCAGATTTGCCTGGATTGCTGGCGGTTGGTCGATGATTTCGTTTTCTCCCGTCCGCAGCTGCGTGATGACAGTCTTCTTTCGTCGCCTTTCCCCCAATTGGAAGATCGACATCGGTTCCCCTGCTACATACGTTTCGTTGGTGCGCATGAACATGTGGGAGAAGTTCCTTTGCAGCGCCAACATTTCCCCTTTTAGCCGGTTTATCATGGTTAACAATTCGGGATGCTGGTAGTACCCGTCGTACGCTACCCTCAGCTCAGCATAAAGGCGCTGGTGCTGGTCATGGAACTCATCGAAAGCGGCACGAGATTTCCATTTGAAAAAACTTTTAATTTTCGGTTTTGCGTACGTGAGCCACCACTCCATCCACGAGGCGAAATGTCTTCTTTGGCGGGTCCAATATTGCCACTTGTATTGAAACTCCGCCACGTTTTCTTCGGTCAAAAGATGGGGCCGCAGAGACCAGAAACCGCGCCCCGGCTCGTGTCCCAGCTGGGGGAGGCAGAGTCGCAAAGTCAGCGCTTTGTGATCTGTGAAAGAACAGACGTGTGTGTGGGCAGTTCGTAGGTTTTCGCGCAAACCACTGCTGACGTAGATTCTGTCCAGACGCGATTGTGCGTTGCGGCAGACATACGTAAAGCCAGCATCCCGCGGGCACAATTTCTCCCAGATATCGTGCAGCTGCAGCTGTTGAACAGCTGTTTTAAGAGCAGGGCTTGTGTTCGGGCTGGACGAGTCGCATGCGCGCAGTACGCAGTTGAAATCGCCAGCAAGGATGACGTGTGCGGTGTGGTGACGTAGGTAATAAGCGAGAGTTCCATTGAAAAATTCCTCCCGAGCTGCTCGCTGTGCCGAACCGGAGGGAGCGTAGATGTTGCAAATCGTCGTGTCTTGAACTCTCAGCGCAAGCAGTCGGCTGTTCAGGCTCTTCTCGACGTGAGAGACCTGGATGTGTTGCTTCACTGCAATGGCCGTTCCTCTTCTTGTGTGGTCTACATTGGTGTGCACGACGAAGCCAGGCAAGGAGAGCTGGTCGTTTTCCACTTCTTGTAGACACACAATATCGAGGCCCTGACTGTTGACGAAGTTTCGAAGCGCGTTTAGTTTCGTGGGGCTGGTGATTGTACCGATGTTGATCGATGCGATATTGTAGGATAGGAGAGCCATTTATGAGAGAAAGTCTTCATCCTGCTCGTCGTCTTCGTCGACAACTACAATTAGAATGAATTCACTTGCAATATAACTGCAATCATGTAGTTGCTTAGGATAGAAAATATCAATTAAAGAGCCATCGCACCTAAATATGTTGTCACGAAATTGCCATTTCACCTGTCCAAACCAACAGCTGTGTTATATGATGCACCAAAACTGAGCACGTGAATGTTTATACATTTGTACTAAGTGTAGGCGGACGATGCTCAATGATTACCGCTTGTGCTGCTACCAAACACACGCCAGAGCACTTTGGCTGATGACGAATTTATTATTTACCGGAATCGATTTGTACGAGACTGTGTTTCGGTGTTGTGGCTGTATGTATGTATGTAGTGTTTAACATTTATCGTTTTCCAGCCAAAACTTTTTGCAAGCAAATATTCTCCATGCCGTATCCTACCTCCATGCATAGAAAGTTTTAGGGGTGATGTCAATATGTATTAAGTTGTAACATTGTTTGCACTAAAAGTTTAATTGATTTATAAAACATACATTATATGGCTTCGGAAAAATGTCCGATACGATGTTAAGAAACTTTCTGTTATTTGTTGATTTAACTTATTGTTACAACTTTAGGCTGAAATGTTCCATACTTGCTGCAACCGACGTGAAAGAGTAAACGTTTTAAAATGGCCAATTTTAGATGCTGAGAGAACTAAAAGACTTTGATTAACACCTGATATTATTGATAATATGTACGTTTGAGCCGTGGGGTAAGTCCGAGTAAGAACTTTTAATCGCGTGTGAAACATTCCGGCAGCATAGTCAGTGGAGATCATGAAAACCGGCTAATTACGTGACTAGCAACGATAAACGGTTTCCACAATTTGGGAATTGTATTTTTGAATGGTAGAATGTATTCATATACACATTTATGGCAACTTAAACGAACAAAACGAAAGGTGAAATGTGCAGCTATTGGTAGCTCATATATCAAAATGTATAGATATGCTAGGCGTTGGTAGACGAGGCAAAAGTACAATACGTACATGGAAAGGTCATTGACAAATAATGAACCACTTTACTTGAACGTTGCATGCTGACAAGGTTTCAAATTGTAGCCATTTGGAGTCGCAAACGTGTAGAGTTGTTCTAATAACGCATTTCAAGTAGAAAATGGTCACCGCGTTTCTCAGCAAATATCTGTTGGTCTGAGGAACATACTTGCACTGCAGACAACATAAAATACTTGAAATTATTATCACTTTAAAGAGGTCATCTCAGCTAACACATCAGCCACCAATAATTTGTCCAAAAGGGGTCCCGAATCCCATTTCAACGAACATCAGCCCAAGATTTCAAGTATATCGCTGCCGTTGGGACAAAGTTTCCCACAGCTCTCGGTTGTCATCTAATAAAGATAAGATCTTGATATCGAACTGACCTTTATGGAGATCCACCGAACAAGATCACCCCCGGCATAGTAACTAATGTGTGTGTGGGTTCACATCTCTCGGCTGGTTGACATCAGGCCGGGTGCGCTACTAGCAAAGAAACCAGAAACCGACAGTCGTCGGAACTGCGCTGCAGATATGCAGGTAGTGCAGCATATTTACATATAACTTTAGGATAGGGTGATACGTTGTGCAATGGGTACGGTTGAGAAGAGTTTACTTATTGTGTACATTTTTTAATGAAAAATGGCACTTAGTTGTCAGCCATTAGTAGGGATCTGACGAATTCCTCCAACACCGGCCAAAATATCCTCGTTAATCGAAGCAGTTGGCTACGCATGTGACTTCAAGGCAGGGATGCGAAATGTACTGGAAAAAACGGTTATCGGCTGTACATTTTACATTTTTCCACACGAACATCATAGGCCCAGCCAAACTCAAACTGTTCGAAAAATAAATGTCATAACATTTTTTTTCCTGCAGCCTTCTTCCTCGAAACGGTTTCCAAGCGCGAGAGCGCCAGTACTCGAGCACAACGACGACAAAAATTTCTGTCTCTCCCGTTTTCGCATTTTTCTGCGTTTCAAACCGCTTCTAGACAAACTTGTTTACATGCATCACAAAACTAGGAGTGTGCTCCAGCTATTTGTGAAAATAGATTTAAATTATTTATTAAAACAAGTGAGTTATTAGCAGTTGAAAATATTTGACATTTTTCGCATTCACCCGCCTCAGCATGACTGCTCATAAATAATTTCGTGGGGAAGCGAAAACGATCAAGCGTCTGCTTGACTGCCGTCGGCGCGGCGTCTGATGGTATTGGTGCTGCCGTTGTTTTGTTTTTATTTTACTGCCAGTATCGATGAACGGAAAAGAGAAAAAAAGTATTTTTGCCATCCCTGCTTCAAGGTGTTCGTCAAAGTGATGCTTCCACATTTCAATCATCTCACATCTGTCTGCCAAGAGGGTTCCATCTTTATCTATATATATATATATATATATTCACACCAATAAACACAGTCTTAACGACCCACCCTAACACGACACTCATAAAGATATGCAACTTCAATTCCTTGCAGCACCAGGTTCCCCTAGTGTCGGAAATTCAACTCCTCTGGCGGGTCTCCCGATCATAAAGTGATGCCGGTTAGGAGGGCCAATCGCACTTTGTCGGCACAATATCGCCATCATCGCATCGGTAGAAACCTGCTCATCGTAAACAAAAACAAGAAAATAATTTAAACCGTATCGACGATATTTATGACGTTTTGATTCGAAAACACCTTAGCGCTGTCATCCCCAGTCAGTGGATGCCTGATCCTGGTCACAGTCCTTTGCGCTTTGGTCAGTTTTGATTAAGCTACATGGATAAGTACCGTTGGCTGGCTGTTGCTTCGGAGCCTCAATTAGGGATCTTAGCTTGCCTGGTCGCGTATAACCGCTCTTTTGGCGCTATCATCGCGATGCACTTCATGCAGAGAGTTTCGAACCAACAAAAAAAAAACTTTCCGACACTTATCAGGACAATTAATCTTGCACCCTAATTAACAGCTTTTCCCGCTCTCAGTGGGATACTTTGTATGCTTTTTTTGGAAGTTTTCAAAACTCAAGGAGATCCACCCTTAACTAGCGTGGCGGCGGCGGATCATTGGTCGTAGGAAGATCGAGCGTGATACACATTTGCATGTTTGTTGTGTGTCAACAAATGCGGCTCTACAGTCTGTGCCGTCGTCGTCGTCGTCATCGTTGGTCGGCATGTTGCTGGGATATTCATTCAAAAAGAGAGAAACATTAACAGACCTCTGGCTTATCAATTCAGACGACGACGCCACCACCGCCGATGTGCCGGGCCGGGCCGGGCCGGCTTACCACAAGGAGCGAAGTTGATTCAGCTGAACGGGTCTCAGGCACCGTATTTATTACTAATTTCTGAGCGTTTATGAATGGTTTACCGAAACTGGTTTTAGGACTTGGGTCTTGGGAGTTAATTTCCAGTTTTCCAGTTGTCACATCATGCACTTTGATTGGATGAGCATAATCTTTTGCCGAGTTGAGCCGCTAAAACATCTAGTTCGAAGTGTAAAAATATTGAATTATATGTTGAACCCTTATAAATCAGAAATAAATATGAATATCCCCTAAAATATCGTATGATAAATTAGCACTTATGAGACTGAGACCATTTTGGCTCAGCGTATACCTTAAAGCCACATATTGTTTGATTTATGATGCTTTACATTTAAATGAATAATTAAAAATGTTTAGGAGGTTTTTAAAATTACATATTTAGTATTCATGATCTCCCTCAAAAATGTGCATGTATAAATACCTATATAATGTCAAAAGGTTCTCACAATAAAGTGTCTTTTCTAACGATGTGAAATAGTTCCTAGCATCACGTTGTAGATAAATCAGTTTTCCGAATACGCAATTATGAACTCGCTGTGGCTCAATTGGCCTTGAAGCAATACAAAAAAAAACTCAAATCGCGCAGGGAATTTCCACTACCCATACATTTCGTACATAAAATCATCTCTGCTAGTTGACGCTCTATTAAGTGTGTCACAAGCCAATTTGTTCAATTATTAGTTCGTAGGGGATTTCCAGTTGAAATGTTGTGCGTTTGTATCATCTTCAAACTTTCTCCAAATTAGATAGTTGATGCACAATAAAGAGCTGTCTGGAAAGACCAACAGTTATCTTATATGAAGAACGCAGCACATTTGAGGAAAAAAGCAGTTCTACGGTGAAAAATACCATCTCGCCATATCGGCTTGACAAAAGACCATTGAATGAAGGCAGTATCATTTACGAGAGACACCTTCGAGAGCTATAAGCGGCTGTCCATAAACCACGTGGTCATTTTTTTGGGACTTTTCGACCCCCCCCCCCCGCGTGGTCATTTGTCCATATAAATTTTAAACTTAAATATTTCGCTCAGTCTTCTTAAACTAGAATTTGTAGAGTATTCGATTGTGCGATATTTGCCAGAAAACCATTCACCAGAATGCCATTGGCCAGAAAGACATTTGCCAGAAAATAACATTTCCCAGGAAACCGTTTGCAAGAAAGAACCATTTCCCAGAAAACCATTTGCCAGAATGTACCATTCCCCAGAAAGTACCATTTCCCAGAAATTTTCCATAGTTCTCAATCCAGAAGTGTTCCCAATCTAATGATAATTTAAAAAATTCTTATTGAAAAATAAATCGTGTTTATTATTTGTTTGGGATCGATTAGCCCACAATAACGATTGTAAAAATGTAGAATTTAATTTTTGTTCAAATTTATTATAAGCGAAAGTTAAATAAATTACCGGAACTGATGTAGGAGCAAACAAGAAATGATTTTAGAGTAACTTTTATAGAAAAGCCTATAGTTTGAAGAAGGGCAAATCACTGTGAAACAAAAAAATGATGTGAACTTAAACCTTTCAAACTTAACATGAGCATGAGCATGAGCATAGATGACCGTACTATTCGTAGTTGCTACTCCGTGATTGACCAGAACAATCGAAGTTGCACAAGGAACCAACAGACGGAGCTTGGGAGTAGCTTACCGTCCTCAATGTGCATCTTCGAGAATTCCAAACTTTATTAGGTCAATAACGGCGCCGGCCACGTCCTTACGGTCATCGAGGAAGGAAAGGAATGTTATTATGACGTGCGTTGCTTACTAAAGACCGAGATCACCTCTGCGTCTCCACGTCTGTCATGGGAAGGACTTTTTGTTAGTGGGGAGGGGAAAGGGCGCATGATATGAGTTCACTTTGGTAAGTGGAGTGATTCATGCAACCCTATTAATATCAAACCACTTATTTTTATTTGGACTAAAACAAAACACATGCCGACATCGAAGATGACGAACCATTCAGATAGTTTTCGAAGTACGAAAATTAACGAAAGAGAAAATAAAGTGATTTGAACCAACGTGGCTTTGGAACTTGGGCCGACACTTGACGTGACGAACATTTCAATGTCTGTTGACTAAAATCGCAAAAAAAAGTTGTTTGTTGCATTTATCGTATCATAAATCGCCCCGAAGATGAGCAGTCAAATAGACGACGACGACGACCGAATGAAAACGCGGCCTGTACACTTTGCCTCCAAAAACTCACTCTCGCAAAAATCTAGCAAAGCGAGCGCGCGAAACTTTGCTGCTGCCGAACTACCACACACTACTGACTGCTTGGCGTCCCGTCGTCGGAGCCCCGCAGAGGGAAAAGGAAAAAAAATCGCAAAAATCTAGCAAAGCGAGCGCGCAAAACTTTGCTGCTGCCGAACTACCGCACACTACTCCTTAAACCTTTCAAACTTAACAACCCTCTAATACCCAATCCCGCCTTTAGACGGGGTATAGTTTGAGCATTTTTGTAATTGTTGTTTCGTGGAAAATCATTTTTTTTATATTTTTGACTGATATTAAGAACTGTCCTGTACATCTCAAAATGGTTTTTGGTGTATTTTAAAGCGTGTTTACATTTTTAAAAAATCATTGTAAAATTGATGTTTTAGTCACCTTTTAGAAGTCATTGTTTATTTTGTATTGAATCGCTACAATTAACATATTTTAAATTTTTCCCAAATCATTCTATCCTTGTTTACTAGTTTAAGGGAATCGAATACACTCTAAAATTATTTTCCCTAAATTTACACGGAAAATAAAATTTTCTGTGAAAAAAATTTAAAATAATTATATTTCAACAATAATAATAAAATCTCAAAATGTTTTCATCTCAAAAAAATCCGTTCCCCAAATTGGCTTCCAGGAAAAATATAAAAGTTTGAGGATGTTCAAAAATAAAAATTAAAAAAAATCAAAAACTGAAATTCACGAAATCAAGAATTAAAAAGAATCATCTTCCAAAACATGTTTAAATCGATTTTAGATGACGAAAAATGATATTTAGATCAAAATCAAAAATTTGGGTATTAAATCATGGGTTAAATCATCGATGTTATTCAAATATTTCATTGCGCACAGCAGCTTATTTTTTCAATTAGAACATTTCCACAAATTTGTCTTGTGGACAAGTTTATCATGATGTGGATCCAATTGATCAAATATTATTTTGACGGAATTTGATCAATACAGCGCCCGTTCGCTCGTTGCAAACCCGCTCATTGCAACGCTTTTTGGTTGCAAGTCCGCTCATTGCAAAATTTGACACGTATTTGCAATTAAAAAACAATCAGGTATCAAATTTGTGCTGTCAGTCATGCTGTCAGTGCATTTCGATGCACTTTAGTGTCAAAGTGACGTTGCAATTAGCGAATGGCATTCGTTCGTTGCAAAGTAAACATTTTGCAACGAGCGAACGGCCGCTGTACTCATTAAAGATTTTCCTTTCTTCAACACATAGGATGTTCTTCCCAGCTTTTACTGATATGAAATTTTTGGTTTTAGTTATATTTTTCAAAGATTCCCTGCATTCAATTGAAAGTAATTTTTTAAGCTTATTTTTGACAATAACAATAACAAGATCTCTTTAAATCATAAGTTTTGTGCCAAACAGCAAAATAACCCGGAATTGTTGATCACACACTTAAATCAACCGAATACCATAAACAAAAACCTATTGGAAACAACGAGTAAAATACACAGAAATAATAACTCAAGTGGCGGTTTTACCTATACCATTTGCCTGACTGTCACTGCCCGAAAGCCATTACCATTAGGACGAATATCACTTGATCAAATGCTATAAAAAGTTTAATCTTGAGGAAATTAATTCTAATAATTCCAGCAGAGTTTTTTCCTTCTTTTAATCACCTGCTGTTCTTTCTGGATGAACTTCTTAGTTTATTTGCGCCATTTCTAACAAATATATTCCCTTATCACGGTAATTGTAACATGCGAGCTTAACATATTTGGGCTTTGGTATTATGGCTAATGGCGCTTCGGTTACTGTTGTAGAATCTTAATATCAATGGTGTTAGGGCATTCGACTGAAGGCCGTTGGGTCGAATGTCATTTGGTCAAAAAGTGCCGAATGGCCATATTTTTTTTTTTTCATTTTTCCCTTTTAAGCTGTTAAAATAACTGTTGAAGTTGGAGCTACTGTATTTTCACCATGAATCTTTCCTTTTTTAAATAAAGGAACAATAAACGGGTTTAAGATCTGTTATTTTTTTCAATAATTAAACTATTAGTCCCGCAATACCAATATTGCTTTATGGTTCTAACATAATCAACAATTTATGCCAAAAACTAGTCTTACAATAAAACTAGAAAGAACAGCCTGTGTTTAGAAGAAGGAAAAATTCACTATTTGAACTAGTCAAGTAACCACGGTGCTGAAGCCTTATTGCATGCAGATATACGGTGTATTTATAACAATCATTACTTTACATGAACATTTAAGGTTTATTTAAAGTGGAAACGGCAATTATGCGACTGAACTAAGATTATACCAGTGTAATACTAATATGATTCAATAATTGACCATATCCACTTCAAATCAACCTTAAAGTTGCTTGTAAAGTAATGATTGCTCTAAATACATCGTATATCTGCACGCAAAAAGGCCATGGTTACTTGGGGAGAGAATAGTTTAGTTGTAGAAAAATAGTTTTTGCTTCGAAGCCGTTGATGTTCAACTAGTGAATTTTGCCTTCTTTTAAACATAGGCTGTTCTTCTTAGTTAGTAAGACTAGATTTTGACATTAATTGTTGATTGCGGTAAAACAATACGGAATTAATATTGTAGAAGTAACGACAACAGTGTTGATATTGATATTCACACTCACGGGCTTGGACGCGACCTCCTATCAAATTTTCATTCATGAAATGAGTGATCAGCTGATCCAAAACGTCTCGTAAAATGGCTCATAGCCTAGTTACATCGAAGTCTCGCGCTTAGTATTATACAGGCGTATCTGTAATGATCGATTTCTCTTCATCGATTTTCTCTTTGCTTAATAACTATCGGTGAATCATTTCCAGTTGTTTTCGTTGTTCTAGCCCTAGTCGTCCTTTATCGAAACAAACCAAGAGATCATCCTAGCAGTGAACATATCAAATTATTGTAAAAGATTGAAACTGACGACATTTTTTATGTTAATGGACTGAAATTAATTCTTAGAAAATGGAGAAAATTTCTATTTGCCCGAAAGTACCATTTGCCAGAATGTACCAATCCCCAGAATTTAATATTTAATATTAAATTCTGGGGATTGGTACATTCTGGCAAATGGTACTTTCGGGCAAATAGTATTCTGGCAAATGGTACATTCTGGCAAATGGTTTTCTGGCGTTTGTCATTCTGGCGAATGGTTTTCTGGCGAACGGTTTTCTGGCAAATATCGCACAATCGAGTATTCTGAAAACCAGTACGCCCTTTCAAAATGTTGCCAAATAGTCCCATATAGTGGAAGTATTAATGATGGCATGTTCGGAACATTCTTGAAAAAGTCATTGAAAGTATTGTAAAAAAAGTAAGTCCAAAACTTGTATTTTTTTTTTCCTGAATTTGCAACGATCGCTGCTTCATTCGAGTCAGAGTGATACGGTATGTTGGGACGTGTATTTGTGTATGCTGTAACATGTGCATGTCCCATAAAATTAAAAATAAATATATAAATTATGTAAATTGTTTTGTGTTAGGAGCAAGATTTATTATTGTTAACTTTTCCCCTTTTTTTTCCTTCTAAACCATAGGGGGATAAATCTGCTCATCAGACACCCTAACAGGAAGGTTAGGGTAGTGTGGGGTTGAGGCCGTCTTCTACAATGCCGGTAGAAGCCAGGACTACTCTCTCCTCGACCCAACACATTCCTATGGTCGCCAAACCCTACGTCTCTCCGGAACCACCAAGAAGGTATTGCTTCAGAGAGGGGCTAGTGCATATCGCACCCTCAAGGTTAGCTGCCGTAGCCTAGCAGCAACGAACATCGATGACTCGCTCTGGAGAGTCCATCACGATAGCCTGCTGGCGCTTAGCCAGTTTCCCGAGTGGTCCTCGCCACTCCCTTTGTCCTCGGAAGGCGGGCAGGGTCAACCCCGCCCGCGCCCTACTGCTGAGCGGACATCAAGAACTGATGCCCACATGCAACCCGATCTGACCTGCTGAAGGCAAGGGTATCACTACCCTTCAGGCTTATCAGATGCATCCGTAGGTTGCAGACAGCAGGGTCTCACCTACCCCGACCCTTGCCGGGGACCCCTTTCCAACCGCGGGCTCAGATCCAACCCAGTAGACTGACGCCACGACAGCACCGCTACCGGGACTTCCTCTCCGCGGCCACTTAATCGCTGTAAGGGTCGATCTCGACCGCAGGGCACCGGTATGACCTACGAAGCCGACTTCGAACCCCTGGACCACCTCTTGTACTGCATCTGGACTAGCCATTCTCCGAGTTCACGCGCCACCTCCTCTGTAGCTCCCAGACGATATGGGTGATTGCCGTTGAAACGGCATTCCAGCTAATCTCATCCCTACACATTCTCTGGACCAAGTTGTCCGGAGTTGTGTCCTCCCCGCATGTGGCAAGCATGCGGTCACGCATTGTGCGAAAACGCGAGCACACGAACAAAACGTGTTCCGCCGTTTCCTCTAAACCATTGCACACTGGGCATTCGGGAGAATCCGCATGCCCGAAACGGTGTAGATACTTTCGGAAGCAACCATGACCTGTAAGGACCTGTGTCAGGTGGAATGAAACTTCCCCATGGCGCCTATTAATCCAACTATCTACCCTCGGTATCAACCTATGGGTCCACCTTCCTTTGGTGGAACTGTCCCACGCGCGCTGCCATTTGACCATAGAGGCCATCCTGACAGTCTTGCGTATGCCTCTTGTGCCGCGCATTTCGAAGCACTCCATATCCTCACTGATAAGAATGCTGATGGGCACCATACCAGTAATGACACAGAGAGCGTCGTGTGACACGGTACGGTACGCGCTTGCAACCCTCAGACACATAAGCCTGTAAGTACTTTCCAGCTTCCGTCGGTAGCATTCAGTACTTAGCGCGGTACCCCACGCCGGGCCGCCATACCTAAGTATGGACGTAGCAACACTAGCCAGAAGCTTGCGCTTACTGGCGTACACCGCTGAGCTATTGGACATCATCCGGGACAGTGCCGCAATAGCTGTGGAGGCTCTTTTACAGGCATAATCAACGTGGCTACCAAAGGTAAGCTTATCGTCGATCATCACGCCCAAGTGCTTGACAGAGCGCTTCGACAGGATAGTGCATTCTCCTACACTGATCTCCGTCTGCTGCGCCGACTGCATGTTGTTAACAACCGTCACCTCTGTCTTGTGGTGAGCCAGCTCCAGTTTTCTGGACCGCATCCACGCCTCCACAACCTTGATCGAGTGGTCGGTAGTCAACTTCACCTCCTCGATCGTTTCACCGTAGACTTCGAGCGTAATATCGTCGGCAAATCCGACAATCACCACTCCCACTGGGTACTCTAACCTCAACACCTCGTCGTACATGACATTCCATAACACCGGACCCAGGATGGAACCTTGCGGGACTCCTGAGGTTATGTGAAAGCACTTCCGACCCACCTCCGTGTCGTAAACTAGTACGCGATTCTGGAAGTAGCTTCCGAGAAACTTGTACAAGTACTCCGGTATCCCCAGACGCAAGAGCGCATCGGCAATAGCAGCCCAACTGGCGCTATTAAATGCATTCCTTACATCCAGAGTCACTACCCCGCAGAAGCGAATTCCCCTCCTCTTAGGCTCGAGTGCTTTCTCGGCGGTTTTTGTAACCGACAAGATAGCGTCTACGGTGGACCTCCCCTTCCGGAAGCCATACTGGTTGCTCGAAAGACCATTTACGCCCTCAGTGAACCGCAACATTCTATTGAGGATGATCTTTTCGAGCACCTTCCCCGCCGTGTCAATCAAGCATATTGGTCTATAAGCCGACGGGTCTCCGGGTGGTTTCCCCGCCTTTGGCAATAGTACCAGGCTCTGCCTCTTCCAAGCTTCTGGGAAAACTCCCTCGTCCAGGCATTTTTGCATAGCAGACCTGAACATCTCGGGAGCCTCTGCAATAGCTACTTTTAAGGCCAGGTTCGGAACTCCGTCCGGACCTGGGGCCTTACCTACGCTAAGGGACTTAGCTATCCCCGCAAGTTCCACATCGGTGACCCTTTCCTCATCGCCAGCCCCAGTCCCCGGCTGTCCTACGAAAGGAGGCCAAGGACTAGGATCATGACGCAGAAAAAGTCCTCCAATGATCCCCTCCAACATCTCTGGAGATTGCTCTGTAGGAGCCATCACACCTCTCGTCTTTGCCATAACGATCCTGTAGGCATCACCCCACGGGTTCGTATTGGCACTCTGACAGAGACCCTCAAAGCAGGCCTTTTTGCTTGCTCTTATCTCGGTCTTGAGCGCGGCTTTTGCAGCGGCGAACACCACCCGCCGTTCGTTTCGCTCTTCCTCTGATCGTGCTCGCTGCATCCGCCGCCTAGCCCGTAGGCAGGCGCGGCGCAGGTCCGCAATCGCGTCGGTCCACCAGTAAGCCGGTGGCCTCCCATTTCTAGGGTGGACTCTCCTAGGCATGGTCGCATCACACGCACGTGAGAGCACCGCTACCAGCTCGTCGCCGTCTAAACCGAGTAAGTTTCGCTCACGGCGGAGCGCTTCCCTAAATACCTCTTCGTCGAAGTATGATGTCTTCCACCTACGAGGGCTTGGCCTTGGCCTAGCCGCCTCTTCTTCTATCCGCTGTCTGCTGTTGTTGTAGTCGATACTGTAGCGAACCGCCAGGTGGTCGCTGTGAGTGTAGCCATCATCTACTCTCCAGTTCGAACTATTTGTTAGGCCAGGACTACAAAACGTCACGTCAATAATTGACTCCGCTCCGTTTCGACTATAGGTACTCTTGGTACCGACGTTAGCCAAGTCGACATCTAAGATGGCCAGTGTTTCTAGCAGGATCTGACCCCGCTGGTTCGTGAAACGGCTTCCCCATTCCACAGCCCAGGCATTAAAGTCACCCGCTATTACCACCGGCCTTCGCCCTGTTAGCACGGTCGTTAAGCGGTCCAGCATTTGCGTGAACCGCTCGATCGGCCACCGCGGAGGCGCATAACAGCTACAGAAGAAGACCCCGTTTACTTTGGCGACCACGAAGCCCTCATAGGTGGTAGACACCAACTCCTGCACGGGGTATTTACCCGTCGTCCATATCGCCGCCATTTTCCTGGTCCCATCCGAGGCCCAGTTGCCGTTGCCGGCGGGTACTCGGTATGGGTCCGAAATGATGGCGATATCCGTCTCCCACTCAGAAACCGCCTGACAAAGCAGCACTTTTCCCCTTAAAACGCCCAATTTGTACACCGTCGTTGCATCATTCCCCCCCACACGCGCCCATAGAGTGCAATAAAAATTCAATTAGACGAGGCACAAAGAGGAAAAGATTAGACGAGTGAAGCCAGCTTGATCCGGGTCCGAGCCCGAGTCAGCGAAACGGGTCTCTTTGGTTTGAGGTGTGTGCTCCGAGTGTTGGAGAAGAAGCCATTAGTACTCTAAAACCAAAAAAGAGTCAAGTAATTTTGTAGTGCGACGAAGAGGCTATCGTTGTCCCGCGAATCCGTGATTGACCAGTGGACGTGTTTAGTCCCCGCGGCGCGAAAGTGTGGGAGTGAACCGTTGAAACGGAGTGATCCTCTACCCGCGACTCGGGGGAGTGGAAGTGATTCCCACGTGGTGGTGATTAGGGCCAGGTGAATCAGTGGCGGCCAATTGGGCGACAGTTTTCATACGGGTGAGCTTCAAGACCCCCGAAAGCCTGTGATCCGCGAGTGCTCAGGAAATCCTAAGATCCAAGCCTATCCGAACCCTGGCCTGGTTAGTGCGCGAAGTGGGTGTGTTCCAGCCAGCGAAACGACGACCAGCGACCAACGACGGTGTGGGCCATCGTAGCTCCCCAAACTCACTCTCATCAGGCTAGGTGCCCCTGGAATGAGGATGAGACTCAGGTAAGTCACATGCTCCTTATCTACTATTAAAGGCCAATAGCCTACTTACAATGCTGAAAGAAACAGCCGCTATTAAATTTCCTATCGTAGGAGCATTTTGTACAAAATTGGTGAACAACCAAGAACGTAGAGATAGAAAAACAAAAATGTGCCCGGTAAACACACGATCGCGTATGATGTTGAATACGATGCGAAACTGGAGGCGATATCCATGCACTTTACACGCGGTTAAATGGAAGTATGTATGCATGTGGTCTCCACTTTAGCATCCTATACAACATCATATAAGACTTCGCCAGTCAACACACGATCGCATATAATGTTGCATAGGATGCAAAAGTGGAGGCGATATACGCACACTTTACACGCGATCAAATTGAAGCATGTACGCATATGGCCTCCAATTTAGCATCCTATTCAACATCATATAAGACTTTGTGTTAGCTGAGTCGTGGGTGATGAGTTCGTTTCATGCTATTCTTTTAAATTTGAATGTTTTGAAGAATACGCAATTTCATGAAACATTTGAAATAATCAGAAGTTCATGGCTTACGCTATTTAGCGAATATCCCTAATATAAATAAGGTGGGGACATTATGTTTGAATGCAACAATATTATATTAATTCCATCTTTTATTAATTCTGAAAACAAAAATTTTGCATGTGATCATACAGTATTTGACACTGTAAGTATCAAAATTTGTTTTATTTAGCTTTATTTGATGAAATTGGTCTGAACACATGTGTTTGTTGTTAATTATAACAGAATTATAAGGTCAGCTTCAATTAAACTAGTTGTATGCTGATCATATTTATATCAACTTTATAACAAACTTAGTCATATTTATTTTGAAAATACAAGGGGTCATATGGCTCTCGATATATCTATGTGTTAAAGCTTCTTATGTAATTAAGCCGCTTCGTGACGATAGTGTGCATTTTAAGGACACGGTTGTTAGTATCCAAAGATGGCTGCCACAATGGCCGCCTTACTATTTATTGAAATTTTCAAGAACACAAATCTAATTATTTAGCAGGCCAACATGGCTGAAAATGCTATTTGTTGCTTGCTTACTCGCAAAGAACATTGAGTTACATCTACAAGAACTCCTTTAGAAAGTGCTACATAGATTTGCTGTGCTTAAGGGTTTGTTCAAAAAATTTCAAAGTATTTCTAATAAAATCTTCATGAATATGTTGAAAAATGCTTTCAAGATTTCTTCAAGATTCTTTTTGCAAATTTTTCCAACGTGTCTATAAGAAATTCCTCCAAAGTTTTCTTTCGATAAATTTGCAACTATTCCTTCAGATTTTTTTTTTCTGCAGAAATCCCTTCAACCGATTTATTCAAGATCGCCTAAAATAAGTGGCCATTGATTCTTTGAACTATTTCTCCAAATATTTAATCGAGAGATTACCCAAAAGTTTCTTCTAGATTTTCTCAGAGGATTCCTTCTGGAATTTCTTAAAAGATATTTATAGTAATCTCTCCAAGTGGTCGTTCAGGAATTTCTCTAAAATATATATATATATATATATATATAATTTTGTGGAGCGGACCTGATGTGATAGTTAGAATACTTGACAATCACGCCGAGGACCTGAGATCAAATCCCACTTCCGACAAATTCGCAAAAATGTGAGTTCTTCCTTCGGAAGGGAAGTAAAGCGTGGGTCCCGAGGTGAACTAGCCTAAGGCTAAAAATCTCGTTAATACAGATGTAATGTAATTTTCTCCAAGGATTCCTTCAATAATTTCACCAAGGATACCTTCCGTATTCTTTAATCTTCCAAAGATGTTAAGGTTTTTGCACAACGATGGCGGAGAATACGTTAAGCGTTCCTATCTGGGTCATATTGACCCGAACATTCTACTAGGGCTGAGCATACGCGCCAACTTGTGACGTCGTTGTTTGGTGGGGTGGAGGTTTTCGGAGTCTGGGGGCGAGGCCTCTCAAAATTAATTAATTTCGAATAAATTTGACGCAGTGCTTCCATGTAGACACATAAACGTGAGAAAATGTTCCAAATATTTCATCGGCAATTCCTTTTAAAAATGTTTATTCAGGAATTCCTCCAACTATTCTTTCATATTTTATTCTAAGAATTCAAGAATTTCTGCAAAAATTCCTTCAGAAATGTCTACACGTACTCTTCCTGGAACTTCTACAATAATCACTTCGGCAATTCCTGCACGAAATTTTTCAGGAATTCTTCTAGACTTTTTTTGAAAAATTCGTACAACGAATCTATCAAAACGGCCTTAAGAATTTGTTAAAAAAATATTCCAATTATTCCTTACAGCATCATCCTCCAAGCATACCTTCAGGAGTTCGGCAAATGATTTCTCCAAGAAATCTTCAAGAAATTATTAACAAACTCCTCCAACGAATCCATCAGGAATTCCTTTCGATAAGTAAGTAACGATTCCTTCAAAAATATTTGAAAAAAATCCATTCAAGAGATTAATTTTTAAAGAATACTTTGAATAAACGTCCATCGATCCTTTGAAATAATTCTCCAAATATTCAATCAAGAGATGAACCAAAAATTTCGTCAACGAATTCTTTAAAGATTCCTTGGAATCTCTTAAAGATTTGGGCCTGTCCATAAACTACGCAGACTCTTAGGAGGGATGGAGGGTGGGGGGTCTGGCCAAAGTCTACGCTCCATACAAATTTCGAAAATTTTGTACGAACAAAAGTCTACGAGGGGTGAGTGGGGGGGGGGGGGGGGTATGAGATGACCGAAAAAAGTCTATGTAGTTTATGGACAGCGTCTTTCCACCAAGGATATCTTCAGTAAAGTCGTCAAGCATACGCGTCAACTTGTGGCGTGGTTGGTTGGTGGAGTAAAGGTTTTGTAGTCTTAGGGGAAACTTTTCAAAATAAATGAATTTAGAAAAAAAAAATCGAGAAGTACTTCGACGTTAGACTAATTTACGAATGTAAATGTTCCAAAAATTTCATCGGCTTTAATCAAGAATTCAATTAACTATTCTTTCGTGTTTTTTTCAATAATTTAAGAATTTCTACAAAAAATCCTACACATATTCTTCCAGGAAGTTCTTCATAGATTCCTTCAGCAATTCCTCCGCGGAAATTTTCAGGGATTCAAAAATCCATTCAAAAATTATGTCAAATATTCTTTAAAGAACCTCCAAGGACACTTTCAGGAGTTTGTCAAAGAATTCTAAGATTTCTTCAAGATTTTTTTTAGTAAATTCCTTCAACGAATCCTTAAAACGAATGCTTAAAATAAACGTGCATGGACAAATATGGAATTATTTCACTGAATTTGGGAGATCAACGAAAATTTCTTCAAAAGTATCTTCAAGGAATTTCTGAAAGGATAAAAAAAAACTACCAAGGGTTCTCAAAGGATTTCTAACAAAAATCCGTAATTTGTCGTTCAGGAATTTCTTCTAAGATTTTCTGGAAATGGGTTCATGAATTACTTTAAGAATTCCACTAAGGATACCTTTAGTAAATTCTTCATGCAAAACCTCATCCAAAGATTTATACATGGTTTCCTGCATGATGGATTAGGTTTAGTAATTCCTCTAAAGATTCATTTGGAAACTTCCTTAAGAATTCCTTCAGAACTTCTTAAAAACATTTCTTCGGGCATTACTCGAAGTTCCTGAAAACGTCCTATTGAAAGAGAAGACTGTACATTCAACATTCCGACAAAAAACCATCCACATCAAAATGTGAAACCCCGTTTCCAGCAGCATTATTATGCGTCATCATTACGGTCGTTACCCCGTCGGTATAAGAATTTATTGATAAAACACGCGTCGCTATCTTAATTATGTTACAGGTTGATCACCGCTCACACAACACAGGGCGATTGTTGTTTCCCAGAAACGGTTAGGGTCTTTCCGTAGTGGCAACAATGTTCCGCGTTGCTATATTACTAATAGTGGCCATAAAACGGTCAATTTTATTGTTCTAGAGACAATCGAGGAAGCTGTGGTGTGTGCGTGTGTGATTAATTAAAATTCTTTCGCTGACCGAGTGCATCCCGCGATATGAGCGAAGAGAAAATTAATTTATGGCAGTGGGCATTTGATAGGTATGCAAATGTGCAGCACTGCAGCTATTCGGAAGAAAGAGACTGGCGTCACATAATTGATAAAGGGCTAACGGATTCATCTAGGTCCTAGGAAGTAAAATGTACAATTTTATGGTTGCTTTAAGCCACCACTTTAAAGTAGCCGTCAAATTATGCAAAAAGGCTGGTAATTGTAATTACAGACCCTACCACGAGTGAGAGTAGCTGCTGCAATGTAGATTTATTGAAGCAATTTGTTTGAGGAAATTTGATAGGAGCCGAGAAATTTACTTCCATTTAGGTGAACAGTATATGGATACGAAACGGGCAATTAATATGGAACATTTGCTGCCCTTCGTTTACTGCTCTGTTGGGTGTTCTTTCCATGGAGCGTTTTCTAGACTAGAAAAGGAAGACACACTACTGAAACATGTAACTACTATATGCATTTACCTATCGAGGGCGCAACCTAATGAGTAATTGTTCCTAGTCACGTGAAATCCATTATTAAACCACATATTCAGTAGACGATTTTCAAAAGTTGTTGACCTTTAGTGGTGGGCTAGACACTGCCAAATAAAATGCCTATTAACTCCCTGATTGTTCATATTTATAGAAAATTCAAGTGAAAATATAGGTTACACACTAGGGTGGCCCACACTTATATGAAAAACAAAAAAATTGAAAAATACCAACTCTTACCTCCTAAATCAGTTGTTTTGAACTCCCAGAAGCTACGTTCAAAATTTGAGCAAAATCGGTTGAGCCTAAGGGGGCGCTCAAAACGCTTGAAGTTTGTATGGGAAAAGTTGGCCAAATGTATGCAGAAATTTTAAGTTTTCGAATTTTGCCGCTAGGTGGCGCTGTAAGCGTTCAATAAATAAACCCTTTAGCATTTTTGTAGGTGAGTATATACCAAACAACTTTGTCGAACCGCAAAGTGATCCAACGTCTGTGAAAAAAGTTATACCCTAGGCAAAGTGAGGAAAAGAAGTGAGATTTCATTATTGATATTATTCCTTTACATGTACCGGAAAAATAATAATAATGTTTCACCTCACCTTACCTAGGCTATAACTTTTTTCACAGACGTTGGATCACTTTGCGGTCTTGGACAAAGTTGTTTGGCATATAGTCACCTACAATAATACCAAAGGGTTTGATTATTGAACACTTACAGCGCCACCTAGCGGCAAAATTCGAAAACTTAAAATTTCTGCATACATTTGGCCAACTTTTCCCATACAAACTTCAAGCGTTTTGAGCTCCCCCTTAGGCTCAACCGATTTTGCTCAAATTTTGAACGTAGCTTCTGGGAGTTCAAAACAACTGATTTAGGAGGTAAGACTTGGCATTTTTCGAAATTTTTGATTTTCATATAAGTGTGGGCCACCTTATTACACACTCATGGATAAGATTTTATGGTCACCTTCCATTGCTCATTATACCAAGCACCTCTACAATTCATTTAGTGTTGTCTTTTTCTTTACACTCATTATGTGGAAAGTTCTGACTTTTTCTATGTTTTTCAAGTATCTTTATTTAAATTATTTATTCAAAATGGTGACATTTCAAAATGACTTCCAAACTTTCTAACAATCTTGACCTCAAACATAAGCAAAACATTTATGTAAAATGTTATCTTAGCATTGATGTTGAAAATCCTTGTGATGGCCAGCAGCAAAAGCCACCCGCCATGACTCACACCGCACCCGTCGAAAATCGAACACGGGAGTACCCAATCAGCCGTAAAATATATCGATTTCGGGGCTATTTAAATTTTAAAACTCATTTTCCACCTCACTTAGCAGCATTGGACTCGAACAAGGATACCTAACACCGGACATCACGGACCGGCACGTGCCACAACTGCTCTTTCTGATCTTACGGCTTCCCACCTTCCATGCTGGCTGCTCGGCTATCCGTCCATCTATTGGCTTATGCTCCCTGCACCGTATAGATGAGGCACACTTCGCCCATACCCGAAACAAAAAAAAACCTTTTCGACCAGATGTTCTTCTTCCATCACAACAAGACACCAGCACGAGAAAAAAAAGGTTTATTTTTATTGCCTGGAAGCCCAAAAAATTAACACACAGAAAGTGTATCCGATGTCACTTAGGGCTGTTACCCTTTTTCTTCAGCCACTCCCGAGTGATTGTAGTCAATTCCATCGTCTGCGTTAAAATTGAGACATTTGACAACCGATCCTGTAATAGGATCCGGAGCACTTTGCTTTCACCACCAGTACGAGTCGTTGCGTCGTCGCTTCGTTGGCTGCAACTTCTCGTCGTCGTCGTCGCCAGTAATGATGATGTATGGTCGTGCGAGAAAAGACGGCACCTTTGACATCCTTTTCTCCGTACTTTACTGCCGTAGCATTCCGGCATATGACATGACACGTATTACTTTACAAACACATATATCTGGAAGTAATAAGTTTTCACACCCTCTCCGGGGACTAATTCCGTTCTCAGTCGGTGGTGACAGCTTCGCTGCCGGCGCGCCGGAAAGTAACATCACCAAGTACCCTTCTAGTAAATGACTCGCGCTACCGGGCTTATGCTCATGAGCCAAGATACGCATACGTGGGTGACAAATTACGGTTCGAGAAAGATCATGTTACAAACGTCGCAGTCGGTGATGCGTGGGAAGAAAATAGGGCGTTATTAGTGAAATTCTGGCATAACAAAACGCTTCATTAAATCATTTCTCGTAGGACTAGTTAGGAAGAAAGACTAATATGTCTGAAGAGTAGGCTATATTTTGATTTATAAGTATGTCTTCGAGAATATTCAGCTGTTAGTAGAAGCAACTGATCCAAAGTTCATTTAATTCATTGAATTTCAAAGCTCTTTCAAAGCAAATCTTTTGTGCGTTATGTCCAAACTGAAACAGAGGATGTCTTATGAGCATTTCCGCAGTTAACCTTCACGTACCCAACCGACCCCCGACAACTCATTTTCAAAATGCTGGCATTTCGCCAATACTTATTCAATTTTTTTGAAGTTACTCTCAATCAATCATAAATTAGTGCACAATCCGCAATATCACTTGAGTATAATAAACTTGTACGAATTTATGATCGATTGAGGGCGAGTTGTCGGGGGTCGGATACGTGAACGTTAACTGAGATTTTTTTTGCCAAATGACCATTTTGCACTCGTATATATACTTAGTAGCATGTATGGTGTCGGATAAAACAATAAGACTATCAGCCATTTTTTGTACAAAATAAGTTTGGCAGAATGATACTCGGTTTCTAGTGAACCAACTTTGACAGCCGCCATGGAATTACATGAACTTTGATTTGTATTGAAATGATTGATTTTCGTTCTGTACACCAAAAGTTACTGATGTACGATACGACAAATAATTGAACCACTTCTGAATTTCCATGTCAAAAAGATATATGAATATCTGTTGCATAATGATTGATCATGAATAAAGAATAAAGGAAACAATAAGTATAAGGGCATTTCTACAGAATTCACCACAAATAGTTAATGTCAAAAAATGGTCTTATTATTTTGTCATATCGTATATCTGTAAAATTTCGGCAAAATCAGCTTACTCGAAACCGAGCACCATACTGTTAAATTTGATAATTTTGTATGAAAAACGACAGGTGGTCTTTTTATTTTGTCCGATAACGTACGTTGATACTCTTGTCAAGAAGAGTACAATCTCGAAATTCGTCCAGGAATTCCTTTTATGAACTGCTAGAATATTCTCGAAAGAATCTCCTGGCAAGTTTTTGGAAGGAGCTCCTGAAGATTCCGGAAGGAACACTTGGGTGCCACCCACAAATTACGAAACGCTCCAGGGGGAGGGGGAGTATGGTCGAGCGTTACGTTCCATACAAAAATTTCTAGGATTTCATACAAAAAAGCATTACGGAGGAGGAAAAATGTCGATTTTAGCGTTACGTAATAAATGGAGGCTGCCTGGTGGATTTCCAGAAAGAATGCTTGGTCGATACGGTGTAACAACATCTGAAGAATCAGCGAAACGAGATCCTGGAAGATTCTCGTGATGCATTCCTGGAAGATTCCTAATAAGGCTGACACAAATTTCGATTTTCTCTTATGTCACCCCCCACTCGGACAATTTTTGTCGAAATTCGACATTTTGAGGGAGGACTCAAATAAATTATTGAAGAAATTTAATAAAATTAAAGTGAAATTAGAGTCGTCGAAAAAATTTCCTAACAAATCCGATGAGTTTGCGATTTTGCTTAATTTTTTAGGTAATTTTTCATCAAATACATTTATCATTTATCAACGAGCAAAGTGACAAAAGAAGAAAATGAGATTTGTCACGGCCTAAGAACTCCTGAATTATTCTCGGAAGGAACTCCTGAACGATTCTCGGAAAGAACGCTTGGAGAATTCCTCGATGAAACTCGTGCAGGATTCCCGCATGGTAATTCTGGAGGATTTAAAGAAGGAACTTCTGGAGGATTACCAGAAGCAATTCCTGTAGGATTTTAGGAAGGTTTTCCTGGAGGCTTCTCGGAATAAACTGCTGAAATATTCCCGGAAGGACCTCTTGGAGAATTTCTGACAGGAACTTGCAGAGGATTCCCGGAAGGAAATCCAGGAGGATTCCTAGAGGATCCCTAGAATGAATTTCTGGAAAATTCTCCTAGAGGATGCTTGGAAGGACCTCCTGGAGAATTCCTGGAAGGCATGGATGTGATTCCGCATTGAAAATGTGCACAGTGCAGCTCATGTTCATACTAAAACCACGCACACTTGCACGCATACTGAGGAGCATGCCATCCCTGCTGGAAGGAACTTGTAGGGGATTCCCGGAAGGAATTACTGGAGGATTCTAGGGAAAATTTCCATTGAAGAAACTCCTGGAGGATTCTCAGAAGGAGGAATTTAGGATTTTAGGAAGGTTGCCTAGAGGATTCTCGGAAGGAGCTCCTGGATGATTTTTGTAAACTAAATCGTTTGAATTTTCGGGAGAAACTCCTCGTGGATTTCCGGAAGGAACTTCCAAGAGATTTTTGAAATGGAGTTTCAGCTGTTGCTTCTAGAAATTCTCCAAGATTTCATCTTGTATTTCATATGTGTCATCCTGGAATCCTCCAGGAGCTCTTCCGCGAGTCCTCCAGGAGATCTTTCCGATAATTCTTTAGCAGCCTCTCCTGGGAATTATCCAGGAACTCTTTTGAGAATTCTAGAATCCAGAATCCTTCGGGAAGTTTTTGCTGGTTTTTTCAGGATTTCTTTCCGGAAATTCTTCCGAAATTCCTTCTGAAAACCTTTCACGGTTTAGTCTTGAGAATTCAAAAGAAGTTCCTCTTGGGAATCCTACATGAGTTCTCTAATTTGGAATTGTGAAAAGCTCCTACTGATAATCCTATAGCGAATCCGTCAGCAGTTCCTGCTGAGATTCCAGCTTGCATTTTTGTTTGTTTGTTTAGGGAATCATCCGCAAATGCATACTGAGAATCTTACTGGAATATCCTTACTGTAAACTCTGGTGAAAACCCCAGTAAAACGCCCTTCAGAAATACCCTGAGAACAACGAAGAAATCTCAATAAGTAACTCCTGGAGGAATTACTTAAATTCGTTTGAGGAAATCCTAGAAGAAATTCCTGGAATAATCCTGGGGAAACCGCTTAAGGTGTCTTTAGACAAGTTCCTGGAGGAATCAAGAAGTTGCATTTCTGAAGAAATAGCTGGATAAATCCCTGGATAAAAACCCTAGAAGTTTCTGGAGGAACACCGAGTAGCAATTCTTGGAAGAACCTATAGAGAAACTCCGTTTTTCTCGGGATTCTTTACTTTTCTCTAAGGTCATCAGCTCGATAACAATTACACTGTTCGACAAAAAAAACTTTTGCCGTGATCAGAGACCCCATTAGTAGGGCATAAAAGCGCATAGAAAATGTAGAAAAATGCCATTTTCAAATCTCTTGGGGCACCCCTAGAAACTTTTTGAAATGAGTTTGAATTTTAGTCATTTTTGAAGGTTTGACACGAGCTTTATAAATCATCATAAACACTTTTGAAATAAAATATCTTTGAAATGCAGTTTTGTGCACCGCTGAAATTTTCACAGATCTGAGAAGCAACTTTGATAAATAACTAGTCAAAATTTCTACCTATTACGACATTCCGTTTCATTGATACATATCCGCGAAGGCTTAACTCTGACTTATATAGTGAAAATCTTTTAAGTTTTTTTTAATGAAGATGAAAATTGTATTTCAAACATCTGGTTTAACTAAGTATGATTCTGGAAAGCTATACGAGAAATTTTAGAATTAGTTTACAAAGGATCCACAGGAAGAAGGTTAGATCCATTCATTGAGGTCAGCATGAGTGTTTTGAGGAAAAGCTTCTCCAAATAAATTTAATGTTCTAATTGCAGTTTTCAAAAAAAAAATTGTCGCTTATGAAAATGAACAAAGTTCATTGTAACATTTGACATCACTTTCATAATCATGTTTAATTACCAATTAACTGCGATTTTGAATGGGATGGATTAGGATCATAATTCAGGTAAAATACACTACGTCCACTTAATTCAAGGAAGTATTTTGTTTTGATCGAATTTCGAGTCGTGCCCAAATTTAAATATCCATATATCGCATATGGATGAGAATGGATATACTATCTTAACACTATATTAACAAATAGGCCCTGTTACCATTAAGGCAGGAGCACCTATTTTGGGCACTTGCTGCTATAAATCAGTCAATTCCAAACCAATTGACTTGAATTATTGCACATAGCTAGATACTGTGCGTATCTGATCGTGTCTCAAAAATCAAGTCAATCGGTTCTAAATTGACAGAGTTATAGACAAAAGTGCCCAAAATAGGTGCTCCTGCCCAAATGGTCCCAGACCCTATGCCACTGGAACTCATAAAGCAATTTTACAATCGTAGAGGACATTATTAAGCTTGAAATTAAGGCGAAACTGGAAGCATTTCCTCATATTTTTGGTTGTTGATTTTTCTGAAAAAAAAGAAAAACATTTTCCACCACAAAAATTCAGATCTTCTGAATCTTGATCCATACTCTACATGTGTACGAAAACCGATATTGAAAATATTGCTTCGTTGTTTAATAAAAAAATCGAAAACTAAAAAGTCAGGAAATGCTTTCAGTTTCGCCTTAATATTAGAAATATTTTACTTCATGACAAATTCAATTAATTTCATAAAAGTGTCTTCAATGGTAATGCCCCAACATACACATTCTTTATTGCGAAACTAACTTAAATGTGATGAAAAAAAAAGTGGTTGTACGATTACTGATAGTAAATTGGGAATGTTCTCATTTTTGGCTTGCATTTTTTTAGGGTTGCATTGTTTTGAACAGTCGTGAACTTAAACCATGTTTTCTACGCAATGCCAGCTTCAATTTATTGTATTGAAATATGTTTGTTTATTCAATAAAGTTATCAACTTTACTACTTTGATATGACTAAGAGGTTCTTCGAATCATTAAGTGAATATAGACAACCCACGAAAACACTGAAACGTTTTTATGTACTGATCGCAAAACATAAACGCAATAGCTTTTTTTTATTTTTACACAAGCTTCCCACGTTAGTAATTTGAAAAATCGACCGGATTTTCTTCTGGAAAATTTGAATTCAATTATTTAGATCATAAGTGTAGCAATTCGAAGTCAAATCAAGGTAAAATAGATATTTTGTTATGCATAGATAAGGACAGGGGATTGCTTATTGTAATTGAATTAAGAGAAAACTTCAAGGATTTGTATTATATAAGTCCTAGTTTGGTTCTTCCCGGACATGTATCAATGTAATGGAATGTCGTAATAGGTAGAAATTTTGACTAGTTATTTATCAAAGTTACTTCTCAGATCTGTGAAAATTTCAGCGGTGCACAAAATTGCATTTCAAAGATATTGTATATTCAGTGTTTATGATGATTTATAAAGCTCCTGTCAAACCTTCAAAAATCAATAAAATTCAAACTCACCTCAAAAAGTTTCTAGGGGTGCCCCAACAGATTTGAAAATGGTATTTTTCTACATTTTCCATGCGCTTTTATGCCCTACTAATGGGGTCTCTGATCACGGCAAAAGTTTTTTTTTTGTCGAACAGTGTTATTAATGTTCTCAAAAATATCATAAAACTTTTCCAAAATTTCCATAGTGACTTAGTCGAGTCAGCATATTTTTCCAGCATCCAAAAAAAAAACAATTTTTCTTTCGAAAATTCCGAAAATTTCTGAGTTCGACAGCTGATCCTCAAAAACGGCATATTGATATTAAATTTCAAAAAACTTCCAGTAAATTAGTCAAACAAGCACAAATTTTCACATCGATCGAATTTCACACAGCGTGATCATTTGGTTTGGGTGATACAGGTTTGGCAGTGCGTCAAATGATTGCAGAAACAATTAGTTTGACCAACCGGGGGCGGATTTTCGTCGAATGGTTAACAGTAAAACAGTGACAGAAAATTGATTGAGTAATTGTGAAATTTACATTGTAAGTTTTACTCTCGGATCACAATGAAAATCCTAAAGGGTTAATTACCAGAACTTTTGAAGAAGGAATCAGCGAAACAAATCACAGAGGATTTTCACAGTAATTCCACAGAATAATTACGAAAAAAAAACCCTCGGAAGAATTGCTCGAGTGAGTCCCAGAAATCTCCCTAGAAGTACAGAAGAATCTCTAGAGGAATGATTACCCGAAGGAATTAGAGATACTGTTAGAGAGTTCTCGAAGGCATTCTTGAAGGCATTTCCAGAAGAAATCTTAGAGGAACTTCTGGGCGAATACTCGAAGGATTCCTCTAAGAATTTCCTTAGCGTGAACAATTCCAGAATTTAACCCTTATGTGGCCGACAGGTACCCGGGTACCCAGCACCCATTTAAAATACACGGTGTAGGAAAAAGCAAAAAGTTTGTCGGACACATAACGGTTAAAGAGTAATAGTAGTTCTAAGAAGATACTTGGAGGAGTTTCTAAGATACTCCCTAATTAAATCACTGGTGGTCGAAGGGGTTTCGAACACTGCGATGGAGAAGCAGGCAGGGATCTAAAATGACTAAAACTTAGTTTGTGTGGTGTTTGAATAGCCCCTTGGAGAAATTCATAGAGAAAACCTCAGAAATCCCTAGAGTAATTTTAGAATTTTCCAGATCTATTTTTTAAAGCAATTCGGTGAAGAACCACGGAATTCCAGAGAAATGCCTGAAGCAATTCCGGAAAGATTTCTCAGTGGAAAGTCTTTCAAAAAGCTGGGTGAGTTCACTGAAGAAGATACTAGAGAAATAACTGGAAGGATTTTTAGACGATTAGAATAATTCTAAAAGAAATACTTTGAGGTATCTCTAAGAGCAATCCACTTTGGAATTCCTGAAAGAATGACTAGAGAAATACCTAGAGCAATACCGAAAATCATGGCGAAATATCCACAGGTATCCAGATTAATACCAAGAGGAATGCACGGAGGAACTCTTAGAGAAATCTTCGGAGTAGTCATAGAGGAATTTCCACAGGGTTTCCTAGAAGAATTGCACAAGAAAATTGTTGCGAAATCCTGGCTCAAATTTTTAAGGGGATTTTCAAAGCTTCTTTAAAAAAAACCTCGATGCAATTCAAAGAAGAATCTCTGGTGCAATCTATAAAATAGTTCCCAGAACGTCCTAGGAGAATCTCTACACAGTTTCTCGAGTATTGCCTTTCTTTTTTTCCATTTTCTTGTATTTGTTCATTTTTTTTCAAAATATATAGCAAAATACATTTGTAGGCAGAGCATTGTTGTAAAAATTCTTGAATTTTTTTCCCGCTAACGAATAATCTAGAGCCCTTGCTTACGAAGAAGATCTTTTGAAGTTTTACTGAGAAACTCTTATAAAAATGTCTTTTGAAAGTTACTACAAGAGATATTACCGAAATCACTTAAAACCTGACATTTTTTTTGTTTAACCCTTTCGAGGCGGAATTTTCACCTTTCTGGATGCAACCTCGCTGGTCTAGAACACGTTTGTGATCGTCAATTTTCACAGCTGGGCAAATACGACCCATTTGTCCCCAAAGGGTTAAAACAGCGAACTTATTGAACAGAGACTTTCTGATGAAGTATTTTTCAAACCAATTTCAAATTAATTAAATTTGAGATTGACAATGATTTTTTTTTCTTACTTTCAAATGGTCTAGGTCTCTAGTGAATCTCCAGTTAGCCTAGTGGTTAAGGCTATGAATCGCCAATCCGGTTCGATTCCCGTATATATACGAATCCCGTAATATACAAATTCATGCAATGGCAGGCAAAGAAAGCCCTTCAAATAATAACTGTGGAAGTGCTCAAAGAACACTAAGTTGAAGTGAGGCAGGCCACGTCCCATTGGAGACGTCGAGCCATGAAGAATAAGAAGAAGAAGAAGGTCTCTAATGATATTTCTGTCAACAACCACAATTTTTCATAAATTTTGCTGAAATTGCATCAAAATATGTGCTTCAAAAAAAAGTAGAACACAAATATTTTATATTTAGGGGGATTAGGGGCATAACGGACACCCTAAGCAAATGAGTACGTTCGGCCTGTATAACAGAGTAAAACTTAACATATTATCAGTTGTCTTACAACTTTAACTTGTTTCCTGCGTCTTTCAATCATTTACAGCAGGTAGAAAGGTACGGGGCGAAATGGACACCCCTACAAATTTTATGCTAATTCTTTGGTTACATCGATCAGTTAAGTAATTTACCTATGGAGATCAATACCACAGATATAATACTACATCTTAGACGAGTTTACATAACATCAAAGTTAATAAAATAAACTTTAGACTAAAATAATCGGATTGATTATTTCCAAACTCTCTAAAACGCCTAACAGTATGCAATGTGCGTACATCCATACGAAATTGCCAGTGTTCATTTCGCCCCGAATCGACTACAACATTAAAATTGAGGGGGTTAGAAGCAAAGGGGTGTAAGTGACAAAAACCCACTTTCGAGTAAATGAGGTTTAAAGTTTTTCACCAATTTTTCATCCCATACAAAATGTATGGAGTTTCAAAATCGACCCAATTTTCTACGATTTATTGTAATTTTTCTAATCACCTTAAAAATAATCTTAAAAAAGTTCCTGAAAGCTTGAAATACGAAGAATTTTTTGATATGCTCAGTACAAAATTGACAAAATGGTTACTTACACCCCTTTGATTCTGGGCCCCTCAATTGTTATTTTAAGTAAATTCTGATCAAAAATAAAATACTTTATCCATTGCCAAATCTTCGTATACATGTAGATAAGGTAACAATTCACTTGTTTTTATGGTGGACACACTTAAACACTCGTAATACCTTATTTGATGCTGCTTCGAAATTATATGAATTTCACCATATGAAAGACATATTTCAATTTCAATGATATTTTGGTTTTTTTCGAGCAATATAAATGGAACTTTTGAAAAATAGAACCATTAGTTGTTCCTTCACACTTATGCATTAAAAGTTTTACATAAAACTCAACGGTTTCGGATAAAACAGGGGTGTCCATTTCGCCCCGGGTGTCTATTATGCCCCTAATAAAAAGATGAACATATTAGGGGGATTCACTTAACAGCGTAAACTGCTTATTAAAGTTTATTCTGATTAAACGTCGCGATCACCAAGGCAATCTTTGATTATTTCATTCGCAATTTCATGAAACATTTCAAATAATCAGATAATCATGGCTTACGCAGCAATTTAAACTGTTTAGTGAATCCCCTTAATATCTTTAGATCATATTTGCAATTTCAACGTACATTTTAAAAATCATAAGTAAGTGAGCTACAGTGAGTCAGCTCAAACGGAACACTAGTTACAGATAATAAAATGTATGAAGTGAAATTCCATATTTATAAAAATTGCAGTACCAAAGATGTAGGACATTTCAAAAACAATTAAATTGTATATTTGGAAAACTTCATGATTTAGAGCAATGATTGAAAGGGACGTAATCTAAATTTTGGACGTAAAAAGGTGGACGTAAATGAATTCGGCGTAACAAAAACGGACGTAAAATAAGTTCGGAGTGTACTTGGTTTTCTAAAAAAAAAAAACAAAAACTGTTCTACATACTTTTTCAAGCACGGCTGCGAAATCAATACGTTATTTAGCATTAAAATTTAGGTCGTTATCTGAAGTTCCCAACTTCGTTTTATGTTGTAAACTATTCAGTGTTTTTACTCACAGTACACCAGTTTCAGCAGAATACCCAGTTCTAGAAACGATTTAATAAACGGCTAGCAATTAAGACAAATCCTTTCCAAATTCACCCCACGCATTTTCTGGCGACGTTTCTTGACAGAGACTACGCCTTGCGGCAAAAATTACACGCATATTTTTCCATCTTCATTCCTTTAATTAAGATACAACAACACCCGCCAGTCTACACCTACGCAACCAAAGAAGCAGCAAGAACAATTCAGGACCGTATCATAATCATCTTTCCACCCTTCTCCGTGCATGGCCCACACCATCAGGCAACTGTCTTCGCAAACACGAGGAGGGGTGAGGCCCCCAGCCATCATCAGCGTGCTAATTATCATTTTCAGCAAATTAAATGGGGTGATTAATTGATGATAAACATCCGACAAAATTTATGCGCAATTTATCTCCGTTTGGACAGCTGGGGAACGTTGTTGGCCGCCGCCGGGCGGGGCCCATACGACTCTGGGATTGATCTGTCTGTTGGGCTTCCGGGAACGACCGCACCGGAGCAGCGCCTACAGGGACAATAGGTTTCAATTACTCACACGTTATTTATCATTCATTACTCAGCACCTGGATGGCTTGTGTAATAGGATTAAATTGGCCCCGGTACGGCGGTGGTCACAGTTGCAAGTTGATCAAACAGAAGCTACTCTTGATCCTTCTTAACGTTGTAAATGTAATCACCGTTTCTATAGATCCCTAGAGATACAGCCACGTTTGAAGCGGTAGAGCTATTCCAGATGAGGCTGCTGGCATTTTCTCGCTACTGGTGTCGGGTAATACGATTAAGTTCTTGCGTAAGTTTGAATGCAAGAATGTGCGACCAGCAGTCAGTGGCACACTTTCGCCTAGAAGATTAAAATTATTCAGATGTGAATTCCTTTCTGCATGGCGTCATGAATTGCCACACTAATATGTCATCAAGTTGAAAAGAAAAAAATGGTTTTGCAAACTCACTCCCTGCAACTATACCTATCAAGCTTGTATGCATTCGAAAAGGTAGGTGAGATAATCCTTAAGAGGCTATTTTGTGCCGACTGGCGCTCCCTCTCCTGACCTAGGGGAAAATTAATCCTACTCGAACGAAACGAGCCTCGATTGATGACAAAAGCGAAACCAAAAGCACTATAAAATAGGTCACTTTATTAATAATCCATA
Organism: Aedes albopictus; assembly: GCF_035046485.1. Classification (NCBI taxonomy): domain Eukaryota; kingdom Metazoa; phylum Arthropoda; class Insecta; order Diptera; family Culicidae; genus Aedes; species Aedes albopictus. The sequence continues at coordinate 382,966,969 of NC_085138.1, forward strand.
ATCGGTTTCGCTTTGAAAGAAGTCCGAGTGGTGAAAAGAGGAGCACATATTAAGTCTGAATGGTGACCATCGTAAAGATAAGCTGATTGCCTCTGGATGAGGCTTGTCTAGCTGAAGCTTAGGCCGTGGTCATAAAGATAGTGCTTTGGGCCGTCTTGTTTAGACTGCTGGTTCATCGAATTTAAATTGGTATGGTGGTCTGGGTGGTTCCATGAGTACTTGTTGAAGTCTGTTACATAAGCATTGAGCATGTCTTAGGACATGTCCATAAACTACGTAGACTCCAAAGGAGGATACGATCCTTAAAAAGTTTCAAAATTTTGTCTGGACGAAAGCCTCCGAGGAAGAGGGGAGGTCTGATAATTTATTTATTTATTTATTTATTTATTTATTTATTTATTTATTTATTTATTTATTTATTTATTTGGTTGTAATCAACAGGCTAGGTAAGCCCCAATGATTGTTATTACTGAATTAAACTGAGCAAGTAATTTCATGATCCACTATAGACATACAAAACATTCGAAACAATTGCACAATAAAACTAAACAAACATCGAAATCGTCATTTACGGTTCCCAGTAGTAGATTTCGCTCTGAATAAACTCTCTAAACATCAGTCCGGTGGGCCAGGTAGATTCCGAAACAGCAACTTCTTGTACCTCCAGCAAACTCCAACTTTGAATGATACGTAACGTAATTCGGCATCGTTAATCCAATGAGGAACCAATCGCACTACATCGGGTGGATCACTTAGATTGAGATGTTTGGTCACCATAGCTGATATTTCTTCACATGATACGTGTTTAGCCACTTTCGTAAAGAATATCCAAAACTTGCGTCCTTCATTCGGAGATGCATATCGTTCGCTGGATCCCACTGATAGCTGAATTCTTTCAGTCGGATTAGACGGCATTGTGAAACTAGTGTGTATTTTCGGCGTTGATGTAGGTAGTCGAGCAGTGCTTTCACCACTAACCGGTGCAGGAGGGCTACTAAATGATTGCTTGAGACCGTTGACACATTTTTTGATTTCCGCAAACTCCGTTTGTAGGTGGCTCACAGCAAATTCTAAGCAATTTTTGGCATTGTCCGAAAGGTCTTCTTTTGGCTTCTCTATATTTTTCCTTTTGTTTGCCACTTCGGTCATTGATTCCCGAACTCCAGGCAAACAAGTTTCACAGATCCAGAAAACATGTTCATCTTCCCTGCAGCGCCGCAAATTATACACATTCATCGACGTGCATCTCAAATGGTATTTATTGGTACGACAACAATCACACTGGACTTTTTCCTCCAATGCATGAATAGGTTGTTTGCATTTTGTACATCCGTAGCTCATTGTTGTTGATAGCGATGGCTCACAAGTCTATGAGTCTATGTAGTTTATAAATAACGTCTTATCCACTTATTCATTCTCCATAAAAAAAAATAACTGAAATTGAATAGCAATTCAAAGTTTTTCAATTAAACAATATATACAATAGAATTTTTTTTTGTTATAAACGTGGCTTTTTGCCCTAAGTGATTTCACCACGAAAAATACAACAGACTTAACCAAATATATAAAATATATGAACTTCAGATTTTTTGTTAGTTTTCAGTCATACTATTGAGGAATATCTGTTTTTAACAACTAAATTCTGCTGATTTATATCTTTACTTGCACTGCCCTGTGGATCACATTCTCAGTCCAGCTCTGATAAACATGTTAAAACAAATATATGAATGCCCAGTATCCATGTAAAACAACGTATCAATAAACTTCAACAACAGATCATTCAACCGTTGTAAAGTTGCCCTCCCACAGCGAATCCCATGGACTTCAAACTAGTACTCAAACCTAATCAAACGAGTTTCATCTAAAATTAGCATTTTACAACCCCCCAGAAGATGTGACCTATTCGGGAGGCGTCAAGCGCTCATCTCCATCAAACACACCTGTCAAATTCGTGAGAACCTCCTGCTGCAGAATAAATTGTCTAGCTTACCCTCCTGTTGCCTTCTAATACGGCGTCCGCCGATATCCCGCTGACAGCTGACACCTCTACCACACCAAGTAATGGTAGACTGTCAGTGGTGGCTCAATCACACACTGTCTCAGGGGGTTGAATACGATATTTACCTGCAATATAAAAACAATAAAAAACAATTAGAAACCTATCAATCAGAGGTACACGCGCACCTCAACTCAAACCGTCGTATTGAGGTATTAAGGTGCACTGTGGAAGTCATTAGATCTAAATGGTCCGAACTATATGAGTAAGCTACGATTAGTATTGGAGTTCCTTCATTAGAGGCGGTATTAGTTATTAGTGCAATGTTTGTAGATTTAATCATAATTCACTTGTCGCCTAGGCTACCTGCATGTGAGGCGGCTGCACTATAGATCAGAATACAGAATTTTGCGACAAAGCACTAAGCATAAACAAAATGAATATTTATATAATATTATCAGAGAAATTATTTAAAAAAAAACACAAAGAAAACACTTTTGGGGGTATCCATTTAGTACGTCACGCAAAATTTGGGAATTTTAGACCCCCCTCCCCAACGGGTTTTTCGTATACCTAATACATTGATTATCACACTCTCGGAAGGCCCCCCTCCCTTCTATGATCGTGACGTATTTTATGAATGCCCCTTTTGAGATTCTGTCAATGTTTTGTCAGATACATATACTAAGATTTTTTTTCAACTAGAATCATGACAAAATGCGACTACGAATTCCTGCAGTAGCAATACCAGTTATGGACATAGTTTCAACCACGGTTGCAAAAATTCCGAAGCTTCCAACGAACGTGAGTTTTTGTCTTTTCACCACACCGCTTCTGACGTTGAAGCCCCTGTCCTTCACGGAGGCAATTGAAAAGAGAATAAAAATTCTCTCTTCGCTCACACCGGGGAGACGGCGAGGTTCAAAAGCAACATTTTTCCTGTGATCGGCACTCAAACGACAAAAATTCACCATGTTTGCTTATGGGAGAGTCGCATTCATGCGGCCGGTGTTGAAATCAAGCATCCATCAGCGCAGAGCGTGTGTTGATGATGGTGCAGTCATTACCTCCACAATGTAGTTGAATTTTTCTGCGTTCACTTTCAAGTATCTCACAGCGGAGCTGAAAATGAATGTCAAAAGCATTCAGTTCAGCAGAAATTCATTCAATTGAATGAGATTTTCCAACCCTGGTTTCAACACTTCAAATAAGAGGATATTTAGCGTTTATTGTTATGGGAATTTATGCTTTTATATGTTACTTGGTATTGTGGATTTACCGAATACTTGTATTCTACCGGTCGCTTCAGTATGTTGAAGTAGCCGTTTTATAAAAAGAGTTACTTAAAAATGAGCTTAAACTTTTTTATTGAATGCGCTATTCCTTGTTGCCACTAGCTACTCAATGGCATTCATTTTTTGATAATTAAGTTGATTTTGATATGAAAACAGCTACTTTGTAACGACTACTTAAGTAACCGGTGGAATACAAGTAGCCGGTAAATCCACAATAATATCAGAGAGAAACAGACGTCACACTCCACTCTCCTCGCATCGAACTCCTTTTGAACGGTTGGTCCCAGTCAACCAGTGATCGTATAAGATGTTAAAGTGGAGGCGATATGCGTACATTTTACATGCGCCTAAATATGGCCTCCACTTTATCATCTTATGCAACATCTTATACGATTACTGGTTGTCTGGGGTAGTTGGTCGATTGGTCAATCATGGCATTGGGATCGATTTTGCTCCTGTTTGACGTTAACTGATTACCGCCACCTAGTGGTGGCCCAGCCAAAAACAGTACGATCAACATTGGGCGGTCGTGTTTTGGTAACGATGTTTTTCTAATAAATTTGTTCTAAGTGTTACGTCTGTGTCTCTGCGGTAATAGATTCAAGTTTCATGAAACGAATGAGTGATGAGCTTTATGTGTTTCATTGATGAAAAGTGTTGAAAATGATTGTGTTAAGTTTTGTTGTGATTGCATCGCTTCTGTGGGGAGTACGTGTCACAACAACATAAATTGTTCGCGAAGAGTGAAAAGTGAAACGTGTGTGGAGCAGTTTTGGAAGATTGTGCTTCTGTGTGTATAGCAACCATGCTCAGTTTAGTATCACGCAGCTTGAGTAAACGATCGATGTCCAGGCGTGAAAAAACATCGAACGACATTTTTTGTGATTGACCCAGTGTTTTTTTTTTCATTGCTTAGGAGGAGAATCTGCTGAACTGACACCTGAGGTAGTAAAAACTGAAACCAATTCCTACGTTAAAGGAAGAGAAGGGGGACTACTTTCCAAACTTAAACCGAGATCATTCCTACTGCCACTAAGCCAAACGGTGACCACCAGAAGATGTTGCTTCGGATAGGGGCCAGTGCAATTCACACCGTGGATATTAGCAGCCTAGTCTCGCAGTTTCGAATTGCATACCAAACCACGGGTTCAGAACTAGCCTAGAAGGTTGCTACCAAGATGGCGGCATTTCAGGAAGACTTTTGCGCGGCCTCCGAGTTCGACCACAGGACACTGGCATGACCAGTGTAGCCGACATTCGAACCCTTAGCACAGAGAACAGACATCCAGGCTAGAACAAATTTCATTCAGAAAGTTGTGTAAGGATTTGAATCTTCACTTGAGTAAGGTTGCAAACCAATACACGATGACAACACTAACGCCGCCAAACACCATATTGCCACAGTCAGTGGTGAATTGAAACATTTCAAGTGGTGAATTAAGTTAGTATGGGAAATTAACCGATTGCAGCGCCACGCTATTGCCACTTGTGTTGCCGATTTCAAATGGCCGTTAAATTCCTTACACAGCTTCGGAACTGGACTTGGATGTCTGTTCTCTGTGCCCTTAGATTACCCAGGTAACCAATAAGCTGTTAAAATGGCATTAATTCGGCACTATATGCGCCTTTACGGCAGGTCATTAAATGCTAATTTGCCCCATATGCGCCATAAGTGCTACTTAAATGCAGGTTTTCGCCCAATATACGGCTGATTTAATGCTTAAATTTCCTACCCCCCAGATTGTCAAAAATAAAAACAAAAAATTTCCCCTGCCCATTTTACGGCCTCTCTTTCTCTTCTATTTTTATCTTCACTCTCCTGTGCAACTTTTGAGGCTTGGAGGCACGTTTTGAAATTCTGTTCTTGTTTTTTTTGCTGATTTCGGCGAAATTGGGATTTGATCCCTCGATCCTCGGGTTGACGATGGTGCTAAACCTCGCTACGATGTAAGCTATAGATGATTAGATAATGTGCGTTGGTTTTTTGATCAATTTAAAGCTTGAAAATTACACCGGCAGTAGCTTCGTCAGATATGCTATGTGCCCAGCATGTGCTGATAATTAAATCGAGCATTGGAAAGTAGCCAAAACCATGGAATTTATTTGCCAAAGCATGTTTTTTTAGTTGCTACTCTATAAAGGACACGACAAGCGAATGATAATGGCATCTACAGCCGGGGCACGCAAATTAAAAAGTGGAAATGTGTTGTGGGTTCAGCCGCACTCCTCCCACTTAGCAGTTTTATGGCACTAATGTAGCAGTTATGCTGCTTGTTGACCAAAACATATCGTGCATCTGAAATGCTACATAACTGCTGTCAGATTTTAAGTAGCATTTCAATTGCTAATATAGGGCAGTTTAGCCGTCGAACTGCTATCATACGGCAGTAAGCAGGTCAAATGCAGATATAAAACAGAAATACGGCTTATTCAAATGCTTATTGGTTACCTGGGTACCTTTTCATTGCGACTGGCCTAGCCACTCCTTGAGCCACGCGCCACCCCATCTGTAGTTCTGAGGCAGTTTGGATGATCGGCGATGAGAAGACATTCTAGCTACAGTATCTCCACAAATCCTTTGGACAAGATTGTCTGAAGCAGTGTCAGCATCACTTAAAGCAGAGATTTAGCTGCCGTAACTGCCAACTGTGTGAAATTATGGGCACACGAACAAACGTGATTTCTTCAATATCTACATATACTGGGCACTTGGGAGAACCCGTATGACCGAAACGGTGTATAAATACTGCACTTGAATCAAGTGGAAGGTCACTTCCGCATGGTGCCCTGCGGGTGCACTTTCATTTGACAGAACTGTCCCACGAGCGCTGCAGATTGACCATGTAACAGTAGCGATTTTCTCTTCTCTTTTCTACAACCGTTTTCTACAACAAAAGTAAAAGCCAGGACTACTCTCCCCTCGACCCACTAAACACATTCCTATGGTCACAAAACCCTTCGTCTCTCCGGAACTACCAAGAAAGCATTGCTTCAGAGAGGGGCTAGTGCACATCGCACCCTCAAGGTTAGCTGCGTAGCCTGCAGCAACGAACATCGATGACTTACTTTGGAGAGTCCATCATGGTAGCAGGCACTTGACTAGTTTTGCGAGAGGTCCTCGCCACTCCCTTTGTCCTCGGAAGGCGGGCAGGGTCAACCACGCCCACGCCCACGCCAAACTGTTTTGCAGACATCAAGAACTGATGCCTACGTGCAACCCGATCTGAACTGCCCTCCAGGCACTATCAGATGCATCCGAAGCTTGCTGCCCTTTCTCGGTCTTGAAGGTCTTGAGTGCGACATTGGCAGTCGCATCGATACGTGTTCGCTGCATTCGTCGCCTAGCCCGTAGCCCGTGGTGTCGACGATGGTGGACTTTCTTAGGCATGGTGACATAGCAAGCACTCGAGAGCACTGCTGTCAACACCGCTTAGGACCGATTTCTTCACCTCGGCTCAATCGGTAAGCCAGGCTTACCCATGTAGTTAAACCTGGCAAACTAGGAGCCAGGATGAAGATATCGGTAATTAGTGCGAGTATGTTTCATTCACGATGGAGCACCTCTCTAAATTCCTCGGCGTTGAAGTCTGATATCTTCCACATGCAAGGGCTTGACGTGGTCGCCCCTTCCTCAAAACGTTGTTATACTGTAGCAAACCAACAGCTAGTCGCTGTGAGTATAGGTATCGTCTACCTTCAGTTAGAGATACATAATGTTACGTCAATGATCTACTTCGCTCCGTTCACGATAACGATAGGACTTCTAGTACCAGCATTATCCAGACCGACATCGAATTTGGCCATCAGTGCCTTTAGCAGGATCTGATACCCCTGGGTCATGAAACGACGTCCCAATCGTCATGCTCTGCTCTATCGACCACTGTGGAGGCCAATAGGTGCTACAGAAGAAGACCCCGGAGACCTTGGCGTCCACGAAGGTCCCATTAGCTGTTGGCCGCCATTTTGGACCCATCCGCGACCCAATTCCGGTGAGTACTCTGAGTAATACTGGGCTGTGTCGATGTGGTTCATGTTCAGCTGCGTTACCTGCATTACCTTGAAGGTCAAGCACAATTGGCCGACGGGAGGAGTTTGCCGTTCTCAGATTTCCACTTGGAGGTTTCGTGTCGCCATTTACGGATTTCCTAGAGCCCTTGCTGTTCCAAGACGAGTATCGGTCCAAATCACCTGAAACAAGCCTCCGGCGGGTGAGAAGTGTTGAACCACACCGACCAACGCATCTTGGGCTTCCATATCTCAACGGATGCGTTAACAACCGCTACAGGTCACCGAAACAAGGTGACCAGTGTCCCTAACAAGCCTTTTTGCAACCTGATGGTCGTAGTGGCCACCTAAACTTTGTTTTGTTACTGCAGGTTCCGGGTCATTTGTCCAAATGCAATTTAGCTGAACGCCGTTTAGCCGAAAAGGGAATGATAAATTTAAGTGATTAAGTCTATGATTCAAAAAAGGAAAAATCTGACAAAAATATCCGAAGGTTCAACGCCAACTATTCCCGGTAAAACAAGAAAGATTCGCCTATGATCAAAAGAAGGGCATATTTCTGATAATCATATTGGCAACATGAATGTTATCCAGAATTAGTCCGAGCCTAATTGTTTTGATCATAATTCGGCCAAACGGCATTCGGCCGGACGACTCTCTCGGCAGGATGGCATTCGGCCATCCATTTCACCCAAACATAATGCGTCAATGTGCTTCGAATTAAACATTTCTCAAATATTATTATATATGGTAAGTGGGGGCAGGATGAGTCACCTAAGAAATGGATCCCTATAATTTTCTGAATATAAATCGCATTTCTCTGTATTCTACCACGACTCTCAGATACACTAGTCAGCTATGATATAAGAGTATAAAAAGGTAATAAAGTTTGAAACCTGCTTCTTGACAAGCAATTTTCAAAACATGACCCATCTTGCCCCACCTCGGGGGCAAGATGGGTCAGCTATAAGAAAACTCGATTTTCCTCAAACAAAAAATACTATATCTTCTAGTTTTTCCCTATACATCTAAGCTTTACAGACGTACAGATTACATGAAGAAAGTTTTGAAACATATCGGTAGATTATTCTCAGAACTAGAAGATTTTTGTTCGGGTAGCCATAAACGGACTTTGAAAACCTATATTTTTTGACGGCAAATTTTAAAAATATGTTCACAAATTTTCAGTGCTCTCATCGCTTCGATAATGTAGGTCACAGAATAGCCTTTCCATGAAAAATAAAACATTTTCAAAAACTATGCAAACATACCGAAAAATTAGGGTGACCCATCTTGCCCCGTCTACACAACACACGTAATTATATGGAATGTATAGCATAAGGAGTATAACGAAAAAATATTTTATTTTTTCTGTGCGAGGAACGTATAGAATTTTCAAAACAATATACCACTTTTTTGTGTATTCCCGTCGTTCATCTGGGAAAATAATTGAAAGATTCAAAACATATATTGTGCGATTGAAAACGGTACTGACCCATCTTGCCCCCACATACCATACATTATAGATATTTTGTTGGACTTTTGTTACTAAGCATTGTATTTTAGAATGTGTTTGATATTTTTGCTGTTATTTGAAAGCCATTCAACATATTTCAATGAAATTTTCACACAATCAACTATGTATGTGGCCATTTGTAGGAGATACGATAATTTACAACATGCGCTTTCAACAGTTTTTGCATAAAAAAAATCTTCAAAAAGATGTTTTAGACCCCGATGGATGTTTTACACCGACCCACCAAATTGACGGGAATGATCCAAAGTATCACAGGGCAAACTTTTAGACTTACTTATTTATTTATTTTTCATTTTAACGTTGTTCTACTCAACACACCTTATAGACTAACGTTAAATAAATCAAATATTTAAAGAAAAAACTTTTGGATTTTGTTGCAAATTTTCCAGCTTCGACTCACGGGCCACAGAGACTATTTCACTGAAAATTCCAACCGTACCATATTGGGCCTGACAGTAATACGACACGGCCCGTTTCGATCCCCATAAGCCTCCCGCGAGTGACTATGGATGATTGATTTATTGCAGAGCCCCATTGTGTCAGAGCAGCAGTCTCATTTGGAATAATTGTGCGTGCGATGCGGTGCAGTGGTGCAGTGTACCTGAGGCCGAAGTTCTAGTGATCATTACCACAGCTGGATCATTTATCATAACCGTTTGTTTTAAACTGGGCCTTGATCTTGGTGTGGGTGCGAAAGAGGGGGAATGATGATTTATGCAAGGTGGGCTCTCTACATTATTGGGAGTGCGCGCATTCGAGTGACAACTTCTCAACTGCCGGTTGATTTATATGGTAATTTATAACCATCAAACTGTGCGCACTGACACGGACCCTTTGGCGAGCTGATGGAAATTTAAATATCAGAGCGGACAGGATTAAATTCGCCAGGCGCCTGGTCATGGTATGTAGACATCCGGATGACCTAACCGCTAGGGTATTTATCTAACGGCCCTATAAATGCAGTTTAGTATCTCTTTAGTGTGGCGCACACCGCTCATCATGTTCATTTGCAACAAGTTTTCCCAACCCAGCTGACTAGACATAACTCGATTAGTAGAAAAACAAGACTCCTCGTCAAGGTTTGCGTGTGCATCGACCAGACCTCGTCGCAGACGTAGGTACCTAGACGTCGACAGACCTGCACAAATTGAATGTAAATATCAACAATTGCGCGATGCTCGATCTCTCCTACGGTACAAAGCCGTTTGACGGCTCAAGAACATCTAAGTGTGTTTCCATAAATGATCAGCGTAACAAAAACAAGAGACCCCTTCTTTGCCCCCAGTCAGTCAGCTAGCCAGTCGGTCGATCAGCCACATTGACAGTAACAACATTATCAATCACACAAGTTTACAAAATAAAACGAAAGTCGTGAACTTCTGTCAACGACCAAAATTTTTGAAGCACAATTTAGTGCTGATATAAAAACCGACCTTCAAAAAATTTAAAGTAGAACAGTTTTTGAGTTTTTGTTCAATATCGAGTTTTGTAACTTTTCAAAATATGTAATTTACTAAAATTCGAATATATTGCGTTTCGTTCAACCAATTTTAAATTTTTTTCCATAAATTAAAAGCTGAAAACAATACCATTTGATCATCTGAATACAGGTTTTGCGTCAGATTGATGAAATTCAAGATATTGGCGAGTTTTAGGGACGATCTTCTTAAATTTTAGCAAAATTCCCAAATTTTTTTGGAGATATGTATTTTTTTCAATAAGAAAAAATCAACTTAAAAATTCTTCCTCGACGTTTATTTGACATATCATATGTAGACGAGTTACAGTAAAAATTTCAGCTCGATCGGAGCATTGATTACGGAGAATGAGATGTTTGAAGTGAGCGACGTTGCTTAAAAATAGAACAAAAATCGATTTCAAATCATCAACCTTGTATGGAAAGTCGAAAAAAATTCCGCTCTACTGTATTTTTTTTCCTTCGCGTTTCCGAACTCAGGGCATGATTCTACACCAAAAATGATCATCAGCTTACCGAGTTCAAAAATGCTGTAAACTAGTGTCATTGAAAATGGCGACTAGCAGTAGTATTGGCGGCACCTACTTGAAAAGTGATATGTCCCAGTGTGACACATTCGAGAGTCGATGGATTAATGAGTTGACGGATGGATTACTACAATGCAATGCACGACGATGAACCAGCGTTACCAGATCTACGGAAATTTCCGTAGATCTACGGAACTGCGCTTATTTTACGGAACTACGGATCCGTAGATTAAATTTACGGAAAACCCGGTTTTTATACGGAAACCTACGGAAAGCTACGGAAAATCTACGGATTTTCAACCAGAATCTACGGAATAAAAATTCTGAAGTTCTCCCCCCCGCTCATCAATTTTCATCTACGGTAGCACTCGCGAAAAATTCTGACATCACTGCGATGAACGCTACTGTATAGTAGGTATGTCAAATGTTGCTAGTAGTAACATACTACATTCGCGGAAGTTAATTAATGATTGCTTTTAGTGATGCTGTGGGTTACATGAATCTGGTTTGGCAGTGGAGCAATCCATTATAAACATGTTGAAGCTAATTAATTACATACATGAACCTCTCTCTATGAATCTTGCTTGGTATCAATCTTCAAGTATATGCGATGCCTTAAGGATGGGGCCGTTTTTCTTAATCTTTTGATTGGCGCCATGAGCGTTAGTACAATTTTCATAAGAGTTACATTTTTTAACAATTGTCAACATTGTAGACTTAATTCATGGTATTTTGGATCCAAAAACCACTTCATTCCAATTTTAGGATGAAAATTTGAGTTAACCATGAAACAAAATATATATGTTTTAACAGCAATTTGAAGATACCAACCACCAACAGGGAACGGGAATCGAACCCGCCGTCTCCGGATTGGCAATCCAAAGCCTTATTCACAAAGCTTTTCAGAGCAATTTTTCTCATTAATTATATTTAGTTTACTTCAACAAAAACCATTGAAATAATGTTTGAAAAATTTTGAAATGGTCAAGTAAATCTGTGTCGTCTAAGTCACATGGAAATATTTTCGTTAGCGTGTGGGAATTTTACAGAACCCTACTTAGTGCTGCAAATGCTAGAGGTGGGAACATAGAACGAGAAATTGTTGGATGGATGCTAAATGCTCCAGTACTTCTACACAGACTCCATCAAGAAGTTTTCAAAAAGTTACTGCCAAGGCTCCACCAGGAGTACCGGAAGAGATGCTATCAGGAGCTCCTAAAGATTCTTCCAAAATTCCACCACAAGACTTCTTATTGCTAGAGTTTCTTTTAACAAATGCGCCACATAAAATCTCAGTTCGTACTCCAGATATACTTTCATGAATTCTTTTAGGAATCTTTTAGGAAATTCGTCCACAGATTTCTCTAAGAATTCCAGGACCAAGAGTTTCTCCAGGATGCAGTTCCTTAAGAAATTATTCTAGAAACTCACCATTCTACCACATCCAAAAGGAATTCACCTTAAGTTTTCTTTAAGAATTCTTCCAGATTAGACGAATTCTTTCAGATAACCCTCAAAGAATTCTTCAAGAGGTTCCTTCAAAACTTTATACAGAGGTTTCTGCAGAAATTTTTTTTTATTCTTCAACCACTTACCTAACCTAATTTACAGCACTTTTGTCCACTAAGGCACTGCGTGAGCGATTCCAATAGGCAGCTGCACTTACACTTTGTACAGCGCCTAAATGTATTTTATTCTAATTCTACTACATACAGGGGATGGCCAAAATGTTTGGGATAGGCAACTTTTTTTCTCCCACTAAAAAATCAACATGCTGTAACTTTTCATAGAGTGCATCAAAAAATCTCAAATTTTGACTGTTTATCAACCTATTATATGTGCATCATTGGTACAAATTTGGACTCGATTGAATAATTTTTCGCGAAGTTAGAACCGTTCGGGTAAAACACTATTTTATGGACAACTCATTTTTGAGCTGTCATATCTCGGGAACTAGTGAACCGAATTGAATGAATTTTTTAACGTTTATCAACAATATATTGATACTTAATACAACGTTATAAAATGTAATATTTTCTCACGGCGAATTAAGTTATACCGGGTTAAAAATTTTACCCATATAGAGGAAAATAAGTCAATTTTACAATACCACACAAAAATTACTAAATGTGTTCTTCCTTTAATCTAAATAGGCTCTAATATATCTGATTAAAGATAACTTGAGAACAGAAGTGGAAAACCTTTGGACATTAACACTAAAATTTATTGACATTGACATAAAACAATTACATTTTTTCGAAAAAAAATCCAAAAAGTGTCAATTCATGATAACTTTTTTCAACGTTCAAAAAGTGTCTATATTTTAATAGTTTGAGAAGCATTTATATATTGTTAGTGTACGTACAAAATTTCATTCAATTCGGTTCACTGGTTTCCGAGATATGACAGCTCAAAAATGAGTTGTCTAAAAAATAGTGTTTTACCCGAACGGTTCTATCTTTGCGAAAGATTAATCAATCTAGCCCAAATTTGTACCAATGATGCACATATAATAGGTTGACAAACAGTCAAAATTTGAGATTTTTTGATGCACTCTATGAAAAGTTATAGCATGTTGAATTTTTTTGTGAGAGAAAAAAAAGTTGCCTATCCCAAACATTTTGGCCATCCCCTGTATATCGAACTGGTTGCCTTTGCGCTTCTGTCACTTTGCTACCCTGTCCATTGTAGAATGATGAGCACGAGGATGTGGGGCTCTTGTTCCATTTCGAGTCCGATGGGGGGGTCCATTATAAGTTTGCCATTAGCCGATATTCAAGTTTCCGGGTCCGTTAGAGCGTATGCTCAGAAGAGGGTCAGGTGTCAGGCGCTCTTGGGGGAAGAAATGCAAGTGCCGGGGCAGGGATCGAACCCATGACCACCTACTTATGAAGCGAACGTGAAGCCACTGGCCCCGGCTCATGCAGAAACTTGTTTCGAGATTCCTCCAGAGATTCTTCCAAGAATTGTTCTAAAGATTCCTCCCAAATGTTTCCTACGTTTTCATAAACAATGCTTAAAAATTTTACCAGATATATTCCTATAAACAATTTACATCTTCTTTCAGCAATGCCTCCAGTGATTTCTTCAAGAGTTCCAACCATAACACCACATATCTCAAGATTTCCTCTTGAATTTTCCCTAAGAATACTTCCAGGTAAAAGTTCAGATTATACATGTTCTTTAAATTTCCTCAAGGAATCCGTAATGAGGTTCCTTCAAAACATCCTACAGAGAGATTCTTCCAAGAGTTCTTTTAAAGATTACTCCCAGAATTTCTCCTGTGATTTTTTAAACAATAGCCTAATATTCTGCACCAGACATTTTTTTTAATTCTCTAGAATATTTTAATTCTCTAGGAATCTCTAGAGGAATTGTTGAAAGAAGGCGTGAATTCTTTCAATAATTCCTCTAGAGATTCCTTCAAAAGTTCTTTCAGAGGTTCCAGCAGTTCAATACTTTTGGAATATCTCTTCAGATTTTTTCAGCAACTCATCCAAAAAATCTTCCAGGTATTCTACCGAGAAGTTCTCCAGGAGTACCTAAAACCATTCTACATAGAACTCCTCTAATAGTTACTCCTGAATTTCTTTCAATAATTCTTCCGGAAATACTGGTAGGAACATATCTAGAGATTCTTTGAATAATCCCTAATTTTTCCTAGTTCCTCCATGAATTCCTTAAGCGTTTATCCTAACAAATGCTAAAAAAGCCACTCGAGAGATCCTTAAACGAATTCTCGTTAACATTCATACGGATTTTTTTTACAGACATTTCTCCAGAATTTTCTTCAGTGATTCCAAGCAGAATATTTAGAATATTTCCCGAAGGACACTGCAATTCGTAGATTTCTGAAACTTTTAAGTGAATTTCTTGAAAACTACTGTTCGAAGTCTTAGAGCAATTCTTGAAGGAATCTCTAAAGTATGTTTGGACAAAATGTAAAAAATCAATGAACGAATTTTCGAAAATAAATCTGTTAACTTATTATTCTTGAAAAAAGGTTTGGATAGATATCAGGGTTGGAGGATCTCTTTTATTTTTATTTTTTTTTTCAAACATTTGTACTAAAAGCGCAGAAACAAAACGACTTTCTCTGCATAAGCTATTGGAGAAAATTGTATTGCAATTACTGAAGGAAAGATTGGAAAAAAATATTGGAGTAAGCTTTCGAGAAACATCTGAAGGAATCAATGTAGCAAACTCTGTACGAATCCTCAGTAGTGATTCCTGAAAGAATTTGTAGGTGAGTCTCCGTAAAAATTTTAAGCATTCTGAATTAATTCATTTAGTTATTCTGATTTATCTTCCGCATAAACTTAAAAATAATAAGTCTTTTTATGCGTTTATCGGTCATTTTCTGCTCAGAAGGAGAAGAAATAAAAGTGGATAATGAAATGCTAGACTCGAGAGTATTGCCTTTGTTGCAAATAAGATTACATTCTGAGTATGAAATGATCGATTTAGCCATTAAATGCTTCAAGTGTAATGCCTGTAATCCTTAGAGGAGTACTTGGAAAAGTTGATTGAGGAGTCTTGAGAAGAACTTGTGGATAAATTCCTAGAAGAACTCCAACAATTGCTGGCGATGGCTCTTATTAAGAGGCTTGTGCGCACTGAGCGCATGAAATTTTTGTTCTTCGAATTTGCACCATCAAAATCATCATAAATTAGAAATCTTTTTATGGTATCAGATAGAAGGATGTTGAAATATCCTAAATATCATTTCAACCCGAGCAGAAGGGAATAACAACAGCATAATAAAATGCGTTATTTTTGCAAAATACCTAAATAATATAATCAGTTGTTTTTATGTTATTACCATAACATATTATGTTATAAACTTGTCTGTCAAAAGCGGCAAAATAACAAATATCATAACAAAAAAATGTTCCTGGAAGACCAATTCAATAACATGTTTTGTTGGTTCAATAACAAGTCAATAATAATAATGAATATGGAAAATATTTTACATAATAACAAATTTTGAACTTTAAACGTTATTGATAATAATCCCAAAACAAAATTAGTTAGCTATTAGATTTCGTCTTATTTTTGGGTGGAAATCCAGATTATGCGGTTTAAAGACCCCGATTCCCAAAAAGCAATATTTCAGAGCTCCTGGATGCTGTTTTTGAAAAATTCGTCCTAAAATATTTTTGAAGTTCCTTCAGGAAATTATTCTGCAATTTGTGAGATTTTTCCACGAAAACTTTTAATAAGTTCCTTCTGAAATTCTCCCAATTGATCAAATGTCTTCAAAAATGGCTCATTGGCGTTATTGGAATCGTGGCATTATGTTCGTTTGGAAAAAGTTAGCTTGGACTTATCTCCGCTGATTTATGTTTACTCTGTATCTGTATTTTTTTTTTACAAACTTTATTTAGCAGGCCTATACGCCCAAAAGCTTAACGAGGCCGAAATACTATTTACATTTTTTGTTAGGCGAATTGGTATCACAGCCCTGTGATCCCTGTATAGCACACAACTTTTTCTTCTCCTTCCTGCGCTTTGTTGACAGCCGTCGCTTGTTACTGCCATCGTAGATCTCGTACACTTCCAATGGTTCAATAATAACAAAACTTGTTTTACAACAAAACATATTATTCATATGTTATTCGATGAATGCATACCAATACCATGATCATAACAAAATAAGATTGTCCAACAAAAGATGTTATGGAGAAGCAATGTTTTGATAATATAATAATAACAAAACAAGATATAAGGCCGTTCGCAATGCTGTCTTATTTTGTATGGCGAGTTTTAAAAATTTTAAAACTCGCCATACAAAATAAAACAGCATTGCGAACGGTCTAAAAACAGGTTATGTTATTTCATAGTTTTTAATTTGCTATTCTCCTCTGCTCGGGAAACTGTCAAAAAACTGCACCGCAGCGCCACACGGAGTGCTCAAAAGATATTCAACCGGGTGAAAACATTTAAGTGAATTTCACTTTGAACGGCCAGTGCGGCGCTGCGGTGCGGTTTTTTGACAGTTCGTTAGGGTATGTGTACCGTTCCTTGGCCTAATATGCCAGCCGCCTTGACAATTTTGACCATAACTCGTGAATTAATAGCAGTATAAATGATGTCTTCACTCTATCACGCACTCTAGGCAGTGCATGTTTCTGCAATTGGAAGTAGACTAGCATAAATATTCAAGAACTTACTTAATTACGTTGAAAAGATTCGATGCGATGGTATGCAACGTTGGTCTACGGTATAAAAATTGGCCTATTAGTGGATACAACGTTGGCCTATTGCTTTCCAAACGCTAGAACCACTTATTCTATAATTTTTTAATATTTCTGCTGAAGTATTATCACTGTTTGTTCACCAATCTTGCTTTCAAATTACATTTTCGGAGCCAAATTTTCACATTACTATAAAGAAATAACTTAAACTAAAGTTCGTTCTTAATTTAGTAACGAAAACAATACAACTCCATTTTTGTGCTATATTTCAACAGTCACCGCACACAAAATCTTTCTTCCCGTTCGTTCTTTCTGGTTCAATCGCAAGCAATGTGGTTGACGTCACTTTTTCGGTGTTGTTGACGTCACTTTACTGATGGGCCAAGATTTGGGTACATAGTGAAAAAAATGTCCTCAATATTCGGCCCACATTTAATTTGTAAAATAGTTATTTTTCTTTGAAAACAAATATACAAGATCATAATAGCGTCTTTGACCGTCGCATAAAATGTTCAGTTATCGAAAAGTCAATTCGAAATGTTCCAGAATCAGGCCATTTATGATCATGTATATAGACTACCCACTAAGCCGAAGAATCATGGCGTCTACAAAAGCTAAACAAAGTGACATTTTCATTCAATTTTAATGCTCCAAAGTGCTAAAATTGAAACGAAATGTTACAGTTGTGTGGCGCATAGCTTTTCCGATCTCCAGTTATGCGTGTTTGTTTGAGTTTTTGGTTAACGTTAAGATAGGCCGAATGAGGGGACTATGCCAACGAAGCATCCCGATACCCTATTTCGATTTAAAATATTTCAACATCCTTCTATCTGATACCGCTGTCGTAAAGAGCTATAGGCTCTCTTTACGCTCTATGCGTTATCACAGTGCCCTTCTCAGGGCGCTGTTTGAACCCATTGTGGTACGCCTATGCGTTATTACAGTGTCCTTTTCAGGACGCTATGTGAACCCATTGTGGTATGCTTTTGCGTGTATGACGATCCTATTCCCTTACCTGTCCTTGCCCCTGTCCAATCATTTTTCCTTCCCTTCTCCGTCAGGTAAATGATGAATAGGCGCTTGTTCATGGCGATGGCACAAATTTCCCAAATTTAGGAGAACGTGCCTCTGGAGCCGACCTACTGATACCTGATCCTTCTATCTGATACCATGAAAATATTTTCAATTTATGATGATTCTGATGGTATAACTCCAAAGAGTTGAATTTCCATGCGCTCAGTGCATACAAGCTCGGCTCTTAATGAGTTCCTTGAATTATTTCTGTATAAATCTCTGACGCAATTCATAGTGGAAACTTTAGGGGATTTGGAAGTAAAATACGAAGAAATTTCTAAAGGAACTTCTGATGCGACATACTTGAAACATTTCTTTGAGAGTCTCTGTAATAATATCAAATTTTAAAGGAGATGTGTTGTAATTCTTGAACAAATCCTGAATGACGCCATAGAAGAATTTCTGGAGGAATTACTGAAGGCACCATTAGAGGAACTCTGGAAGGATCTCGAATGGAGTATTCGAAGAATGTCGTTTAGGGCGTCATGGTAGAATCTTTAGGGGAATTCCTTGAAGAATTTCTAGAGGAATCTAGGATGAAATTTCTAGGGAAAACTCTGGAAGAATTCCGTAAAGAATTTTTGGAATTATCAAGCATCAACTTGCTGATAAAATGTAGAAATGTAGAAATTTGTACAAGAATGCCAGAGGAAATTTCTGGAATACTTAATAGGCGAATTTCCTCAAGCATTTGTGGTGGAGTTTCTTCAAGAAATCACTTTTGAACCTATTGAATAATTGCCGAAGGATGCTCCGGAGAATTTATGAAAAGATCTCTTAAACCATCTTTTGACAAATTCAAATAAAAATTTCAGGAGATCCCGTTTATGGATTTCAGGATGTAACATTGGAGGATTCCTAGAAGAATCTCGGAAGAAATTCTTGAAATAATTTCTAAAGAAAGACCCAACATTTTCATGTTGTTCACAGTGTCTCTTCATACATTTTTTTTATACTCTTGAAATAACATCTGAATCACCTAAAGCATAAAATATTCATTATAATTACTGTAAAGTATTTCAATGAAGTTCAGCTAAATTTCTTAAAATTATCACGACACATCCCCCAGTGAAAGTACTCTGAGATTTTTTAGCAGAAAAAAAAGCCCTGGATTAAAGAAAAGTCCGAAAATAGTCAAAAAGCTTTTTGGTTTTAGCTCAATGGAGAAAATTTAGAGAAATTTTCAAGAAAAATCAAGGCAAATTTTAAAAATGTAGTTTACAACGAGTCCGTAAGGTTTTTAGGATGGGTAAAAATGCACAAAAACAAGAGATCTACCATAAAAAACAAATATTTTACACTTGATATATACACTCCCGATCAAAAGTTTGGAGTCACCTCATCAAAAACATGTCATTTTTTTTTGGCCCATATCTTCGCCAATTTGCGTCCGATTTCAAAAACCTAGGTCTCATTAAAAAGATAATAAGTCAAAGAAACTTTGAACATGATTTAAAAGAAACTTTAAAAAAAAAATATATAAACTTAACCCAAAGTTGTCAAATTTTCTAAAAAATGAATATAAACTTACGGCAGTGTCGCTGGAAATTGGGTCGACCAAATTTTAAGATGAGAGCGGTAATATAACCCATTTTCTATTGGATTTCAACTGCTTTTTACAGAACTTAGCTAGAAAATCTAGAAAAAAAAAGTTATTAAGTGAATTAACTCTTCATATCATCGACCAAAAGTTTGGGGTCACCCCTCAATATGATGTACCGGCCAAAAGTTTGGGGTCAGTATCGTAAAACATGGAAAAGTGATTTGGTGATATCTTTGTCATCTTTCATTCAATTTAAATTCTTCTTGGCTTATTTGAAACAAAATGAATGATACTTACTGCATAGACATTGAATCACACATATTTGTTGAAATTTACATACTAAAACTTAACGTAAAGTTGCCTCATTTTTGAAGAGTGGTGAAATGTGTTAACTTTTCATAACATTTTTATATACAAAAATCGTTAAATACGCTAAGTTAAAGACATCAAACGTAAATTTAGTTAATTATCTTTTAAATGAGCCAAAAAGAATTAAAATTTTGAACTATAGATGACGAAGATATCACCAAATCACTTTTCCATGTTTTACTAAAGTGACCCCAAACATTTGGCTGATACATCATATTGAGGGGTGACCCCAAACTTTTGGTCGATGACATGAAGAGTTAATTTACCTAATAACTTTTTTTCTAGACTTTTTAGCTAAGTTCTGTAAAAAGCAGTTGAAAGCTAATAGAAAATGGGTTATATTACCGCTCTCATCTTAAAATTTGGTCGACCCAATTTCCAGCGACACTGCCGTAAGTTTATATTCATTTTTTGAGAAATTTGGCAACTTTGGGTTAAGTTTACACACATTTTTTTTTTTTGAAAAAGTTTCTTTTAAATCATGTTCAAAGTTTCTTTGACTTATTATCTTTTGAATGAAACCTAGGGTTTTGAAATCGGACGCAAATTGGCAGAGATATGGGCCTAAAAAATGACATATTTTTGAGGGGGTGACCCTAAACTTTTGATCGGGAGTGTAGAATGGAATCGCTCAATAGCATCATCATGTCCATTGCTAGCCTTATACCTTTTAAAAGCCCCTCTGAGTATGGCGCTCTTGGTGGAGAAACCAGGCTAACCGTACGCTACAGCCCTGCTCACAACCAATCAATTCTAACATGCATGTGTACATAGATCAAAATCCCTGTGCATTGTCTTACTCCAACGATTTTTCCAGTTATGCACATTGCCCGTAAACAAAATGCAAAACTACCAGGCGCCACAGCGCCAATAGAATGCAAATTTATTGAACAATAAATCCTACCTAATCACCTCCAATTATTCGCACATCATCTGCACTTGAATGGCTTTGGCCAACTTGCAAATGACTTCTTCTATTCCATCATCGTCGGTGTCGTCCGTCGTGTTGTGTCGTGTCGCATGGTTCTTCTGAAAAATACCCATGTCTTTCGTTAGGCTGGGACCAATAAGTGAGCGGTAAATAGACAATTGAACGCTACTAAACATCGGTGCCAGTCGCCAAAAGAGCAGAAAATGGCATATGTGCACTGTGCAAAACGAGCGTGCAATTGCACCTCATCTTCTGACTGTCTGTCTGCGCAGAAATGGTTACATCCATCAATCATCGGAGCACCTCACGTTTCCTGACGGCGGCGGCGACAGTTCATAATGTTGGACAACTGGTTGGTGGCGTCTACGCTTCACCCACGGTTAATGGCTATCGTTTGTGTAAATCTGTCTCCAAGGAGTCCTCGTGTGAGCCATGCGTCTACCGAGCGGGAAGAAGTCTCGACCAATATGAGGTATTATGAGTCCGAAGGGAAAGGACCAGGAAACAGTCAGTGTGTTGCAAAATATTCCCAATGAGTGCGCAACTTTGTCACTTGTCAGTTTAGAAAACGCCTACACCGCACCGACCAATCGGGTCAACAGGGTATTTCAGCAAGACCAGAAATCTTTAAATGTCACCCTTGCGGGGTCGAAACATGGAAAACAGCTAGAGGTTTCCGAAAGGGAACACACAGAGCTAAGCTGCACCAGGCGAAGCTTTCGAAAACCATTTGTGTGTATGCAAATTAAGCTCTCTGCATACGCAATGCACACTGGCTGGCTGGTAGTCGCACAAGAGCTAGAGAGGCTATTATCTCGGTGTTATTTCAACCTGATTTTGTCCCTTTTGTCCATTTTGTGCGACCGGGTGCCGAACAGCAAGGAGCAAGTGGGTAGGTATCGTTCAAGTATCAAGTTACAATAGACACACCAACCAGGCAAACGCAGTCAGGCTTCCATCAATCTTCAACGGGAAAGCAACAACGAGAAGGGAGCGTATCGAGATTGTTATTACAACATTTCGCAATCACAATAAACAAACAGTATAGTCAGTCAGTGCTGCGAAGAATGTTAGGCTGCAGCAGTTTTGCGGCGTTGGCGATGATGGCCGTGTTAATGTGTATGACACTACTGACTGAGATATGAACCCTGGAACACTTAATAGACTAGGGAGAATAGCAGTCTATTTTGAAAGATGAAACTTGAGGTTGGATGGCCGTATTCACCATGTTGGGAAATGGAACGGATTCATTGACCCCGGCGAAACAAAGGAAATATCTTCTTGGTAACGAAGAACTCCACCAACTTTTTTACGTACAAAGCACAAGTGTCTGGTTGATCTATGCAATACGACTAGGAACTCTCAATGCAAAGGTTAGGGTTTCAATTCTGGTTTAGGAAGTTTTTGTCACAAAATTTTCTACTTTGATTTTTGAAAGGGGGAAAAGCCTCTTATATTGTTTTAGTGATTGCTCATGTGATGTTTTTACTAAATGTTATGCAGCCATATAAATATATGAAAAGTTACAAGTGTAATTTTTCAAAATGTTGTGCATCCATAATTAAAAAGATTAATCACGTTTTTCATACTTGGGAATTTTTATTCCGCCCTCAAAAATATAATATGTTCACTTATATAATTTTCCTCATCTTCCTTTGCTCTTACAAGGGGTCATGCACAAATTACGTCACGCTTTTAGGGGGGAGGGGGGGTTTGCCATAACGTGACGATCCATACAAAAACTGTTGAGGACCCATACAAAAAGTGTGACATAGGGGGGAGGGGGGGTTGAAAAAGGTCGATTTTTTCGTGACATAATTTGTGTATGACCCCCACACATGAAATATGTGTATCACTTGATTCAGGTGAATATTAAGGTGCTATTAGACTGTTTGTCATTATGACAAATATTTGTCATTGATGCCCGACATTCGACCAAGGATGCTATGATTCACGTTGTGTTGGTCATTTGTTGGGCATGTTTGGCCAAATATTTGCCATGTCTAATGGGACCTTTACAGATGGTGTGGTTCCCAACATAATGGAAATTTCTCCTTTTTAATAGAAGAAACCGTCTACGCTTTTTTGTGGCCTCATATATGAGCATGAGCATGAGCATGATTGACCGACCGCGGTTGCTCCTCTGTTATTGCAAGGACAGCTGCATTTAAACAATGAACCAACAGATAATGCTTGGGACTAGCCTTCTCTTCATTGTGTAAATGCTGGCATCCCAATACTTTTTTAAGGACAAACGTCTTGAAATCCCGCTTCAACAGTGCATCAGAGCTCCAGACGCACAAATCTCAAGAAACAATCTTCAAACAACAGTGCATTTCATTATTCTGTTCTTGCTCACTTGTAATAAGCCTAAAATGAGAAGCTCTGATGCGCTGGTTTTGTTTACGAAGAGATTTGTGCCCTCAAAATCGTGAGTAGGTGCCAAAGTCAGCCATTGTGGCGGACATTTTGGGATTCTAACAAGTCTGTCCTTAAAAAGCAATACCAGCGCCGGCCGCGTCCGAATGCAGGTCAATTGAGGATAGGGAAGGAAGTGATGACGTGATTCTCGCTTAGGACAATAACCGAGGAATTCTCTGCGTTACCACGAGTAATCACTAGGAGTTTGGATACGGGAAGGATGATTTGTTAGGGGCTTTGTTTTGGTAAACAAATTGCTACAATCACCAGACCGATTCTTGTTTTGCTACGAACGATGCACTCGCGAAAAATTGAATACGTCCTCACATACGCGACATGTCAGGGAATAATGTCCACCGCACAATCAATTCGAGAAAACAAAACCGCATCTACTGCTAGCTGGCGTCGTACGGCTGATCCCGGATACCACACTCACGCCCCGATCACTGTATTTTAACTACCGGATGGTTTCCAGACATTTCATTTTTTTTATATAAAAAATAGTTTGCGTAAAACGAGGTTTGCGAAAATAAGAAACGGAAGAAACACACATCAACACCCGTGAAATTACGAAACTGAACTCGAAGAAAAAGAACACGCGAAATTACGAAACTCGGCTGGAAGAAATCGACGCGGATACCGTGGTCTACCTGCCACTGAATCGTACGGTAATCTTAATCTTTCTAAAAAAGAGATGCCTTGCCGTTTTGATCGCTGCTTGTAAATCTGAAATAGAAAATACAGTAGACGTTCGCTAACTGCAACATGTTTACGTTTCACTTAGCGAATAAAATTCGATAACTGCAACAACTGCCAGACGTCTAAGAGCTGTCAGTTGCTGCAAAATCCAGCCAATGTGCATTCGGAAAACATCGCATTGCATCAAAAGTGCATGCGAAAAACATCGCATCGCTGTTGACATTTCGTTTTGAAGGATAGCGGTGCGATAACTGCAAAATTGTTGCACTTAGCGGACTTGCACTTAAAAAGCATTGCAGTTAAAGCGTTTGCACCGAGCGAACGTCTACTGTAGTATTAAATGGTGATACGTTCACAGCAGTTATATTTTTTGTAAATTGTGTTATTCACACATAGAACAAATTTACCTGCATTCCTCTGAAACAAACGGTATATTAGCAGTGAAAAACAAATTACAAAAATAGAATAGAAAACAATTAATAAACTAAAAAACAGTAAAAAAAAGTAAACCAAATCTTGATCCTGCATTTAAATTAACCAGACTGGAAAATAGCAAGATTAAAATTTGGTATAATATGGTAGATCTTACGCCGTAACGCACCATTCCAAGGTGATCTACCCACGTTACGGGTTACTTTTTTTTGTGGCCTCATATATGTAGAAAAAGTAAGCTACCTTTGCGCCCCAACACGTGCAAAAAAAACTCTGTGATATAGCACTTCTTCCATGGATTCCTCTAAAAATCCCCACAAATAAAAGAAATATTTCGGAACGTCTTTCAGAAATCCTTCAGCGATTCTTCAGAAAATATTTCAGGGAATTATTAAGATATTCTATCATCGGAGATTTCTATGAGAAACCCTTCAGGAATTCTTCCATTCATTTCTTTAGAAAATTTATAGATTCCTTAAAAAAATTCTCCAATTTTTCAAAAGATTAGGCCAGCTTTTAGAAAGCCCTCCCTGCATTCCTTTCGATAATATTCCATAGATCCAGAAAATCCTCCAGGAATTCCTTTCGGAAAGTCTTCCACGTATTTCTTTTGAAAGTTCTTCGCTACCATGTATCGCTTCAGAATTTGCTCTAGAATTTCCCCTAGAATTTACGTTAGAGGATTCTCCAAAAATTTCTCAAAAAATGCATCTAAATACAGCTTACTTTAGTTTTCTTAAAAAATCAAGAATCCGTACGAGATTTTTTTTTCTGAGAATCATCCACGGATTCCTTAAAAAATACAAGAAAATCAAAGGTTCCTCTAGAAATTTCTCCAAGAATTTATTCAGAAAATCTTTCACAGACTCCTCGAGAAGTTCTTACATAGACAACTTCAGATGTTCTTCCAGGCGTGCGTATAAACAATTCCTTCAAGTATTGCTTATGACATTCCTCCTTAAATTTGTCCAAGGATTCCATTTCCATAGAAAACTTGTATGGATTTCTTCCAAGCACCTCCAGCTATTTTTTGAGAGATATTTTCAGAAATTCTTTAGTAAAATCTTTTTTTAGGTAGATTTATATGTATTTCTTCTAAAATTCCGCTAGGAAGAAATTCTTCTGGGGATTCACTTAAAAAATCATCGGAAATCTCTCCAAGGATCCCTTCAAAGTTTTCTACAGCGATTAGAAATTATTTCAATGGTTATGTAGTAAATTTTCATTGGTTTCTTCAGAAACTTCTGCAGAGATTCCTAAAAACCTGCAGAAATTCTTCCAGATATTTTGGCGCTATTACCTCCAGTGATTCAGGCAGGAATTCCTCTAGCGATTTCAGCACAAGTTTAAATAGAGATTCCTTCAAGATTTGCTCGAAATATTTCTCGATGAATTCTCCCACAAATTTATCCGGCATTTCCTCTAAAACTCCAACAATTTCTCCACGGATTTTAAAAGAAAGATTTTTGCAAGAGTGCTCTAAGAAAATCCTCCAAGAATTTTGGTAAAGGATTTATCTAGGAATTGTCCTATAAATTAATTATTTTTCTAGGAATTCAGCCAAGGGTTAACCGAGAAGTTTCTCCAGGAAGTTTTTAGACATTCCTCCTTGGCTTCCTTCAAGAATTTCCCGGTGATTTTTTTCTGATTTTACTCCAGAGGTTCAAAAGTACTTCCTAAGATTTCTGCAGGAATTTTACTGAAGATTTCTTCATTACCAAAACTACATGCACCCAAATGTGGAGTTTCGATGAAGTGTACCCATCCGTTCATGGAATGATAGGTTCAAGCTGACACTTCAGGCAAAGATATCTGATTTGGGGAGAGTCCTGATCACAGAACTCCTCAGGGTTTCTTTCAGAAATTCCTGCTGGGATTCCTTCTGAACTTCCTTTTTGGAAATATTTTTTTTTTTTAGAAATTTATGCTAACGATTTCTTCTTAACTTCTCTGAAGGAGCTTTTCAAAGTTTCTACACGAATTGTCTGAAAAAATCGTTCGGTGTTTTTGTTTAGAAATTATTCTAGCGGTTGTATCAGGAATATCTCCTGGGAAGGCTTTAAAACCCTGCACAATTTGTTCCAGGGATTTTTTGAGGCTCTTCCAAAAATTCCACAAATCTACTGAAGAATTCTTGAAGTAATCTATGAAAAAATTTCTAAGGAATCCATGAATGATTGTCTAATTAAATCTCTAAAAAACTCCTGGAGATACCTTTGAAAAAATTCTTGAAGGAATCCTTGGAAAAACTCCAGGAGCTACCTCTGATGGATTTACTCATGCAATTTCTGAAGGGATTTGTACACAGAAGTCCCTTAACGATTTCCTGGAGAAATTTCTGAAGGAAATCCTGGAGGACTTCTTAGAGCACCACTGAAGACATAAAAAAAGAATGATTGAGATTGAAGGAATCTTTGAAATATTAACCCTCTAATAAATAAATCTTTGAAATAATAATCCTTTGCAAGTATACATAGAAAAATTTCTTGAAAAAAATCATGAAAAATTCCAAGGAAAAGATTTTGGAATGATTCCTGCAGGAGTTGTTGAGAGAATCGTTGGAAAAAGAAATTTGAAAGAATTCCAGAAGGAAGGTCTGAATAAACCCAAAGCAATGCCTGGAGAAATACCTAACGTTGGAGTAGCCCTTGGACGAGCTTTCAAAGTATCTATTGAGAATTTGCTAGAGGAATGCCCAAATGAATGCCCGAGAAAAAATCTGAACAAATGGAGTAACACTGGTAGGAACCTGGGGTGCAATTCAAGCAATAATGTTTGTTTGTTTGTTAATGTATTTATGACACTTTACACCTGAAGGGTGCATTCGTGTCGTCAAGCAATAATGTCTAAAATAGTTTCTTAAAAAAAAATTTGCATTTCTCAACGAAACCCTAGAGAAAATTTTGAAACAATCTTCAAATCTTTCCCTTTTTTCCATAATTGCATCTTTTGAAGAAACGTGTGGAGGAATTAGCAGTATTTGTTGACAAACATCAGAGAAATCTTAAATAAAATCTCTTAGTTAAATCCTGGCCTGGAGGAATTTCTTCAGAAATGTTTGAATAATTACATGAAGGAACAAAAGCATGTACAAATGCAGCAATCATTTAATTAATTTCCTATAGAATCCGTTATCGAATTCCAGGATGAATTTCGGAAGAAATTTCTGAGGAAACCCATGGACTAATTTCAAAATTAATCTTTTTAGTTTTTTTGAGAAATTCCTGAAGAAGTGCAAAACAAAATTTCTGTAGGAATTTTTGAAAGAATAGCTCGAGGAACACATTAAGAAATTTTCAAAGAAATCCATGGACAGGGATGCGTTTTGAAGGGATACTAAAAGATATTTTAAGCTACCCGGCGAGAATCTTGTTTCTGTAAACATTTCAGATTATTTTGGAAATTCTTTTGGGAATTTCTTGAGAATTTATCAAGGAACCCTCAATGGAATTTCCGGTGGTTGCTCTGGAAGTAATCCGCGAGAGTTTTCTTGTTGTTTGAAGAAAAGTTCTCGCGAAACTCATAAAAGTAATTCTAGCAGGAATGTCCCTTTCGCGATAATTACAGGAAAATTTCGTGAAATAACAATGCATGGAAGAGTTTTCCTGGAAAAATTCTAAATAAGGCGCAATAATAAAGTGATTTCCTTGGAGGCGTACCAGTATAGGGGGCTTTAAAATTTGGAAACCTTGAGTAACCAGCTCTGACTTTACCATGATAGCACTGGCGAGTGATAACTCAATATTTATTGTAAACAACGTGGCAAATTAAACAACCTATCTAGGTTTTGCTCGCTTGACGCGGTAAGCAAAGCATCGAATACCAACGTCAGGTGATCGCTTGATATCCGGATAATCAAGCGCACATACACGAACATTCTAGTGCGAAGCTTGCGGTACATTCACAGTAAGGATCAACACAATACTCTTGCTTGCCACAAATCTAAAGCTCAATTAAAAAAATATCGAAGTATTTATCCAAAATAAACTATAAAAGATTTTACAAACACCCCAAATAACAATGAATGCTAAACAGTGAGAGTATTAACTGAACATTGGCTGGGTAATGGTGTCAGTGACTGAATACAATGATGGCTGAATATTGGTTTGAAGTATGACTTAAACAACCTCTTTAATCAGCATTATAAAGTTGGCTGAATATCAAGTTGAAAGAATATTATACATCTGTGTAAGCAGCTTCAAAACATACACCAACATGCAGATTCATATCTGTTGTTCAACCTTTAATCAAATAATTTAAGATAGCTGAAACAAGCACTGTTTTCGTAGCTTCTTCAGCCTCAATATACAGTCTTAATTCAACGTGTGTTCTTGATTATTCAGACACAGCAAATAATGCTATCGTTTTTGAGGATATGTGTATACGATTGTGTGTGGTGCTAAGGTAAGTGACTATAAATCAGAAGGTCCGAGTTCATTTCCCAGTTTTTCCATAGATTAATTTATACCTTAATAAACATCTCTTGTGAAAGTAGAAATTCGCAAATGGTAAAGAATAAGCTTTCGAAAGTTTTTTTTTTATTTTTAACCACAATAAATAAATTAGATTGATTACTGTTTAAGCGCATATTAAGCCTTAAACCAGCCATTTAATGAACCTTAAATTAGCTAAAGTTTGAATCAAATCACCAAAATTAAATGTTTAATTTTGTTTAGCTTTTGTGCAAATGAAGGCTACTTTACAATAGTTAGAAAAACGTTTGTGCAGAATCAAATTGTTACTTGGGACATTTGCAGAAATTAACAAAGAAAATGTAAAATGAAATCTCACAGAAATTGTTGAAGAAATTCAGCGCCTTACCAACCCACGATGAAAAATTATGGCCTTATAATGATTTTGGACACATTTGCTTGCATAAGGTTTTGAATTATGTGTACAAAATCTATCGCATGAATCGATCTTAACCATGCTAACATTTGATTGATCTCGAAATATTTTTTGGCAATGGCCTAGTGTTCAACACCGTCAGCCATTTATTTTGGCTTCCACTCAAAAAAAAAAAAACTGATCTTGATAACTCAAACCACTCGTGAAACCGACCTCCCAAAGCTAATCCTCTCTAACCCATCAGTCACTTCCTCCGGCCGGCAGTGAAGAAGCAACAGAAGGTTTCATAATAGCTTCAGGCATAAAACATGGACCGCCACGGTTTCGCCAGGCTCGATTTGGCTCATACTGTTTGCCCCAGTGACCTTGACCGAGCGAGCGACGCGAGCCTTTAAATATAGCTTTGCCATCGTCACTTGGTGGTGAAGTTCGCTACACCAACTATGTACGCTGCTGGCTGAAAGCAGTTTATGGCCAAGCAACTGCCGCCGCCGCCGCCGGCCCTATCTGGTTCGACTTTGTTCTGCTGGTCATTATTGAGGTCTTATGAGGGGAAGTCGAAACCAAATGCTCGGATTTTGCAGAATGACGTACTCAATGAAAAGAGAGATATATATTTGTGCATAAATCAATAAATGAGCTTGCGCGCTTTAAGTTGAGAGCGAGAGCTTGATTGATCGCCGCTAAAATTACATAAGGAACCAATGAGATGACTGCTTAGGACCAGCATTGTCGGCTAGGCAAATATGTCACCTGACATGCAAGAATGCTGGGTCTATGAGTGAAGTAAGGAGGGGAATGTTAATGCTTATCAACCAACCAGCTATTAAGATCCTTCAGTATTTCAAAGAAAGCATCGATCTTACACCACTCTCCCCTACCGAGGACCCGACATTTTCCACTGGAGTGTAAGTAGAACATTTAAAATTTTCTACGTCATTAAATAATTCATTCCGGAGACGGTTCTGGTGCAGCCCACATCCAGCTAGGTAGGCCATTTCCCAAGAAAAAATATAGTTTCCTTCAAAAACGGAAGCGCATGAATTTCCCTCGGTTTGGGTGTGGAAGTTCTCGGCAAATTAGATTCTTCCTCGGTGGTGGCACTGAATCTTTGAACGTTCGAGAGTCGTTAGTTTTTCAACTACCGGAAAGTTCTCCTCTCGAGCCGACTCATCAAGAAGAGCAGAGTGCTATTGACATGGTCGATTTTTTTTCTGGCCCCGAAACCTTGGACACCGTTATATCGATATTATGGCCATCGATGAGTCACCTCCTCATTCGTTCCGTTCTGCTTCTAGCTGGCTGACTGGTTGGTTGATGATGATAGTCGAAGTAATAGAAGTTATATTTGCTCAACCCCCCTCTCTTGTTTGTCGTCGGCCTCGTCGTCGTCATCGTCGTCATCAACTAAAGCAGTGTGGTCTGGTTCTGGTCTTGTAGCCCTCGAAGGGGGTAAAGTGTAAAAGAACCACGTGGTATGTGTCTAGAGGATGCAGCTATGAAAACTGTGTAGAAGACGATTGGATGGTACCCTGAAGAAAGGAACACTGTTCCCTGTTCCAAGGAGGGTAACTTGATAGAGCTATAAACTAGAGGTTTTGTGTGTAGTGCTCTAGCGAGGAAAGGGTGAAGAGAGCAATATTTCATGCTATTACGAGAAGGCTCTGTGCCAATGATGTGGGGATGTGTTGCGGTTCCGGAAATAGCTGTTGGAATTGCTTTTGGGCCTAGCTGTGAAATGGTACCACCAGAATTGGATGTTGAAAGAAATTTATTGAAAATTATTTGTTTATTTTTTTAGTTTAACAACTCTTTGGAAAGACAATCCGAGTTTTAAATTATGTGCCACTGAACTCGATTCACGGCTAGCGTCCTTCATCCATTATAGAGCACTTGATGCAGCATTATCGCAGCTTGCCCTGTCCATCGTATCTTCCGGTTTTCGTTTTCTTCAGGACGCAAGATTAGTCGTGGTTCGTGTTTCTTCCCATGAAGTCGTGAGAAGTATCCAGACTTCATTCTAATAGTTGTCAGCATATCGCTATAATTTTTCAAATATTTAGTTAGTAGTAACTTTGCTTTTAATCAATCATTCCAAACACCAACTGTCTTTGACGAGTTCAGCTGAGATAAACACTCAAAGTCATTGATGGGTGTTTTAAATTCCCACATCAGCCAGAGATCGCTAAATCGTGAAATCGAAAGCGAAAATTGATTAAACGTTTTATCGACCGTCCATAAAATGGCACCGCAATTTTTGACACTTGCCACCCAAAACCGAAATCACAATCAGCATTCTCCGCACAGCTCTCAAGCATCCACCGTCCAATCTGTTGTCCACGCCGCCGCCACTTATTGACCAGTCCAAACCGTAAACCGTATCGCGCTCGCCATAGTCAGCCAGCCAGTCGTGAGCCAATAGATTATCGGATTAGTGGGAAAACTGAAAGAAGAGCCCGGGTTAATTAAAATTTTACGAGACATTTTTCGGGCCCAGTCGCAGGGGGGTGCCTATTTGGAGCGCGAGGGCCAATTTGAATTTTTCGAGCCTTCTTCTTTGGGACCTATCTGGGTGTTCGATCGTCGTCATTCACTGCGAGGCCACGCTACCGAAGACCACGAGATGATTATGACGATGGTGATGACGACGGTGGCGGAGGCGGCGACGCGACGGTGAATTCATTACCGAAACGAAACGTGTGCGTCGTGTCCTACGCGTTCGATAACGCTTTCGTTCGGAGGGTTCAGACGGTGTTCATCATCGACGTCGACGTGGGGACACAAATGGTGTGATTCGAGCAGGTTTACCCCTGGTGAACCGCAACAGAGGCAGATGAGATGCATTCGTCCTAATTTATATCAGCTGATAGGACGGCGAGCGATGTTGATTATTGTGAATATTAGTTTGCTGGCTAAGGGCTGTAAAAGGTATCTTCTATGCATTTGAGTCCGAAAGTTTATCGCTAGAATGTTGACCAAATATTTATTGGATGCATATGAGCCACTTCCGCACTGCAATCCAGTTTTGAATAAATTAAATGGAATGATTCCCAAAAGACTCATTCATAAATGCGGTGAATTTCATAAAGAAGCATATGCTAGGAGCAGGTGGACATTTGTTGATTGAATATGGGTTTCGGGATATTTGTTCAAAACTAGTTCTCGAAAATGGCACGGTAAAGGCTGGGTATGCTGCGCAATTCAGATCCCATTTGTGATCCACTAGCCTCTGCCCAGCAACTCCTATCCCTACCTTTTCGCGGTACCGGCCGGAAACTATGAGCAACCTTAGGGAAGATCGGGTAACCAACCCCGGTGGGAACTTTGGTCGTAGGCTGACAGGGAAGGGGGGTTTGCTTCGGCAAACCTGAGCGTCTGTTCTCCAGGAGGAGCGGCTCACAACAGCCTCTGATCCCCGTCTTAGGGGCGGCTGATCTACCAGGGAAGGACTCTAAGCTCAACTGTGCACTATGGTCCTCCGGAAAGTAGGGGGTTGGTGTCAGGCCCTACGAGCCAGCCGTAAAAAAAACATTGTAACGGAAAATCAGCAACAGAATAATACGAACCGAGACCAACGGCAACGACCCCAGCGAACAAAAAGGACTTGCGATTGGAAACTCGGTACGTGGAACTGCCGATCTCTCAACTTCATTGGGAGCACCCGCATACTCGCCGATCTACTGAAGGACCGCGGGTTCGGCATCGTAGCGCTGCAGGAGGTGTGTTGGACAGGATCCATGGTGCGAACGTTTAGAGGTAATCATACCATCTACACACGCGAGCTGGGAACAGCTTTCATAGTGATGGGTGATATGCAGAGGCGCGTGATCGGTTGGTGGCCAGGAGGAGGAATTCAGACCGACGATTGGTAAGTTCAGCGCCCACCAGCAAACGAACGGAAACGGCCTACGACTCATTGATTTCGCCGCCTCCAAAAATATGGCCACTCGTAGCACCTTTTTCCACCGCAGCCCCCCTTATCGTTACACCTGGAGATCACCACAGCAGACGTTCTGATTGACGGACGGCACTTCTCGACGTCAGGACTTATCGTGGCGCCAACATCGACTCCGACCATTATCTGGTGATGGTCAAACTGCGCCCAAAACTCTGCGTCATCAACAATGTACGGTACCGGCGACCGTAACGGTACAACCTAGAGCGACTGTAGCAACCGGATGTCGCCTCAGCATACGCGCAGAATCTCAAGGCCGTGTTGCCAGACGAGGACGAGCTCGATGAGGCCCCTCTAGAGGACTGCTGGAGTACAGTGAAAGCAGCCATCAACGACGCAGCCGAGAGCACCATCGGGTACGTGGAACGGAATCGACGAAACGAATGGTTCGACGAAGAGTGCAGAACGGTTTTGGAGGAG
This sequence comes from Aedes albopictus, assembly GCF_035046485.1. Lineage (NCBI taxonomy): Eukaryota > Metazoa > Arthropoda > Insecta > Diptera > Culicidae > Aedes > Aedes albopictus. Next base: position 383,000,695 of record NC_085138.1, read on the forward strand.
AAGAACGCAGCGAGGGCGGTAATGCTGCAGCAAGGGACTCGCCAGAACGTGGAACGTTATAAACAGAAGCGGAAACAGCAGACCCGCCTCTTTCGGGAAAAAAGCGCCGCCTGGAAGAAGCGGAGTGTGAAGAAATGGAACTGCTGTGCCGTTCCCAAGAAACACGGAAGTTCTATCAGAAGCTCAACGCATCCTGCAACGGCTTCGTGCCGCGAGCCGCAATATGCAGGGATAAAGACGGAGGCCTCTTGACGGACGGACGTGAGGTGATCGAAAGGTGGAAGCAGCACTTCGATCAGCACCTGAACGGCGTGGAGAACGTAGGCATGGGAGCCCACGGTAACGGAGGAAACGACGACGCCAGTGCAGCGGAGGACGGAAATGAACCAACTCCCACGTTGAGGGAAGTTAAGGATGCCATTCACCAGCTCAAAACCAACAAAGCAGCTGGTAAGTATGGTATCGCAGCTGAACTCATCAAGATGGGCCCAGAAAAGTTAGCCACCTGTCTGCATCGGCTGATAGTCGGGATCTGGGAAACCGAACAGCTACCGGAGGAGTGGAAGGAAGGGGGAATCTGTCCCATTCACAAAAAAGGCAAACATTTGGAATGTGAGAACCTCAGGGCGATCACTATTTTGAATGCTGCCTACAAAGTGCTATCCCAGATCATCTTCCGTCGTCTGTCACCTAAAACGAATGAGTTCGTGGGAAGTTATCAAGCTAGCTTCATCGACGGCTGGTCGACAACGGACCAAATCTTAACCGTACGTTGTTACGATAGACGGGGATACTTTCGAGGTGGTGGAGGAATTCGTCTACCTCGGATCCTCACTGACGGCTGACACCTACGTGAGCCGTGAAATTCGGAGGCGCATCATCAGCGGAAGTCGGGCCTACTACGGGCTCCAGAAGAAACTGTGGTTGAAAAAGATTCACCCACGCATCAAATGCACCATGTACAAAACGCTAATAAGACCGGTGGTCCTCTACGGACACGAGACATGGACCAGGACCATGCTCGAGGAGGACCTACAAGCACTCGGAGTTTTCGAGCGACGCGTGCTAAGAACAATCTTCGGCGGCGTGCAGGAGAACGGGCTTGGACCGACGAGATGTTCTTTCTGACTGCACAAACTGGATACTTGGGGCAGTAGGGATTACAGTACCGTGGCCTGACGAACATGAACGCGCAGGTAGGAAGGGAGGAAATGTACAGACCGGTAATCGGGCGCAACAGCCTGCACGCCGTATCGAATGATAACGGCCAGCGATGCGTAAACTTTGCAGCCTCCCGTGGTATGGTAGTCCGAAGCACCTTCTTCCCCCGCAAAAATATCCACAAAGCCACCTGGAGATCACCCGACCAACAAACAGAAAACCAAATCGACCACGTTCTAATCGACGGTAAATTCTTCTCAGATATAACCAACGTCCGCACATACCGCAGTGCGAATATAGATTCGGATCACTACTTAGTCGCTGTATGCATGCGCTCAAAACTTTCGACAGTTATCACCACGCATCGAAGTCGAACGCCGCGGCTCAACATCGAGCAACTTCGTAACGTAGAAGTGGCTCAAGACTACGCGCAGCAGTTAGCAGTGGCCCTACCAACGGAAGAGCAGCTTGGCGCAGCTACACTTGAAAATGGCTGGAGGGACATCCGATCCGCCATAGGTAGTACCTCGGCTACAGCACTAGGCTTCGCGACTCCGAATCACAGAAACGACTGGTACGAGGGCGAATGTGAACAGTTGAAAAACGAGAAGAATGCAGCATGGGCGAGAATGCTGCAACACCGTACAAGAGCGAATGAGGCACGTTACAAACAGGCGCGGAACAGGCAGAACTCAGTCTTCCGGATGAAGAAGCGCCAGCAGGAAGAACGAGATCGCGAAGCGATGGAAGAGCTGTACCGCGCTAAGGACACACGAAAGTTCTACGAGAAGCTGAACCGCTCGCGCAGAGGCTTTGTGCCACAAGCCGACATGTGCCGAGATAATCACGGGAATATTCTCACGAGCGAGCGTGAGGTGGTCGAGAGGTGGCGGCAGCATTACGATGAGCACCTCAATGGCGACGTTGCAAGTACCGAAGGTGGCGTGGTAACAAATCTAGGAGTATGTGCACTAGTGTGGGTCATCGGAACCGTTTTCTCAGATCAAAGCTTTTTTGGTTCCGTTTCGGGTCCTGAGTATCTGTGCAAAATTTGAGCACGATCGGTTGCATCTACACATTGCGCATTGCAAATGAACTTTGTATGGGATTTTGCATGGGGAAACATACTTTTTTGCATTTTTGTCATAAGTTGAAAAAGTTTGTCTGAAACTTTTTAACCGATACTATAAAATGACGGCCTAGGATGTTCTGAAAAACTTGGTTGAAGACCGCAAAGCGATCCGATGTTTGTGAAAATAGTTATAACCAACGAACCGCACGCATGTGTTTATGTTTTAACATGTAAAGGAATAACAATAGCAACAAAATCATGCTGTTTCGCCAAGCAATGCCAACGCTATAACTTTTTTCATAAGCATCAGATCAATTCGCGGTCTTCGACAAAGTTTTTCAGGACACACTTGGCTATGTTTTCAATTTATCGGTTGTGTGGTTTTAGAAAAATTCGAGCTTGTTATAAGAGAAATGCAAAAAAGGGTGTTTTCCCATGTGAAACCCCATACAAATTTCGAACGCGATGCGCAAAACGTAGACATAACCGATCGCGCCCAAATTTTGCACACTCATTTCGGTCCTGAAATGGGATCAAAAAAGCTTTGAGCTGGTGGGAAACCATTGAATTTTTCATGTTTCCATATAAACGATGACCCACTCTAATGTGCACAGGACGAAAGACTTCCGGCCCCTGACCTACAAGAGATTGAGGAGGAGGTTGGCCGGTTGAAAAACAACAAGGCCGCTGGAGCAGATCAACTACCAAGCGAGCTTCTAAAATACGGTGGAGAAGCACTGGTGAGAGCACTACACTGGGTCATTACCAAGATTTGGGAGGAGGAAGTATTACCGGAGGAATGGATGAAAGGTATCGTGTGTCCCATCTACAAAAAGGGCGACAAGTTGGATTGCGGGAACTACCGCGCGATCACACTACTGAGCGCTGCCTACAAGATACTCTCTCAAATTTTATGCCGCCGTCTATCACCGATTGCAAGAGAGTTCGTGGGGCAATATCAGGCTGGATTTATGGGTGAACGCGCTACAATGGACCAGATCTTCGCCATCCACCAGGTGTTGCAGAAATGCCGCGAATACAACGTGCCCACACATCACTTGTTCATCGATTTCAAATCGGCGTATGATACAATCGATCGAGAACAGCTATGGCAGATTATGGACGAATACGGATTCCCGGATAAACTGATACGGTTGATCAAGGCGACGATGGATCGAGTGATGTGCGTAGTTCGAGTATCAGGGACACTCTCGAGTCCCTTCGAATCTCGCAGAGGGTTACGGCAAGGTGATGGTCTTTCGTGCTTGCTGTTCAACATTGCTTTGGAGGGTGTAATAAGAAGAGCGGGGATAAACACGAGTGGGACGATTTTAACGAAGTCCGTTCAGCTGCTTGGTTTCGCCGATGATATTGATATTATTGCTCGTAAATTTGAGACGATGGCGGAAACGTACATCCGACTAAAAAGTGAAGCCAGGCGAATTGGATTAGTCATTAATGTGTCGAAGACAAAGTACATGATGGCAAATGGCTCCAGGGAGGAATCACCGCGCCCGCCACCCCGAATTCATATCGACGGTGATGAAATCGAGGCGGTTGAAGAATTCGTGTACTTGGGCTCACTGGTGACCGACGACAACGACACCAGCAGAGAAATTCAGAGGCGCATTGTGGCAGGAAATCGTGCTTACTTTGGACTCCGCAGAACTCTGCGATCGAACAAAGTTCGCCGTAACACGAAGTTAACCATCTACAAAACGCTGATTAGACCGGTCGTCCTCTATGGGCACGAAACATGGACCCTACGTGCAGAGGACCAACGCGCCCTTGGAGTTTTCGAACGGAAGGTGTTGCGTACCATCTACGGCGGAGTGCAGATGGAAGACGGGACTTGGAGAAGGCGAATGAACCACGAGCTGCATCAGCTGCTGAGAGAACCAACCATCGTCCATACCACGAAAATCGGGAGGCTACGGTGGGCGGGTCACGTCATCAGGATGTCGGATAGCAACCCGACTAAAATGGTTCTCGAGAGTCATCCGACCGGTACAAGAAGACGTGGAGCGCAGCGAGCTAGGTGGGTCGACCAAGTGGAGGACGATCTGCAGACCCTACGCAGAGTGCGGAACTGGAGACAAACAGCCATGGACCGAGTGGAATGGAGGCGGCTACTATGTACAGCAGAGGCCACCCCGGCCTTAGCCTGACCGGTAAGGTAAGGTAAGGGGTACCTAGGCACCCCCCATAGTAAGCTGTCCCTTACCGCGTTAATGCAGGGCACTAGAGTGGTGGACATTCTTTCCCATGCGATTCGTGGGATTTAAACATAAAATCGAATAAAAATAATCAGAACTCAGGTGAAAGTAGTGGTGGGATCAACCCCTTCACAAGGAGCGGGTTGATGACGAGGCCGCCGACAAAGAGAAGCGAGGAGACAGGCGCTGGAAGCTGCGTACGTAGCTCAAGCGTGGGAGCTCCGGTCCACTCCCCGCAAGCCAGCCGGTGGAGATAATAGACGGAGCGTGGCTGATGAGGGCCGTCAGCCAAGAAAAGAAAGGACTGCCCGCAATTGAGGTGGCTAAGCAGCATGGTGGCAAAATCATCGGTTTTGCGTCCATAAAGTCGAACATCAGCAAGGACCTGAAAACGGCCTTGTATCGACTTCGGGTATCGATGGATGAGGCCAAGCAAGAACACGCGGTACTCGCGATGTTGACTGCTGCAGCGGCGGAACCTGCGAAGGAGAATGTTACCCAAGTTTACCCAAACGGAGGCTTTCGCTTTCGCAGGTAGTCCAGGTAAGAAAGCGGATGTGAATGCTACACTGAACGGCGGCTTGCGGTGAAAATTACTATTCTGAGGGTCAATTTAAATGCACAACGCCACTAAATTTGAGCAGACTGAATTTCGTTTTAATTCAACAGAATTATGTTTTCAATTTTACCATGGACTCGATTTTCAATTAAAAAAAGTTTCTGTTGGCAACCGGATTCGAACCAAGAATCTTGACATCACCATGCTCGCACGCTACCACTCAGCTATCGAACCGGTTGATGTGAGAAGAAACAAAACGCACACAAGAAGCGTTGGTGCGTCGATGATCATGTTTTGCCATGGTAAATTTAAAAACATTTTTGTGCTTGTCATTACTGCAAAGCTCCTTTCAGTGTAGCGACAAGCACTCGACCACGGTTCTACCCCATTACCCCGAATGCCACTACCCCGAACGCCACTACCCCGAACGCCACTACCCCGAAAGTCATTACCCCGAATAGGCCATTACCCCGAAAGCCGTTACCCCTAATGGGCCATTACCCCGAACGCCACTACCCCGAATAGGCCACTACCCCGAATGGGCCACTACCCCGAACGCCATTACCCCGAAAGCATATTTTTAGATGGGTTATTCTGATGATGGGTATTTTATATTTTTATTAATTTAATATCATTACTGACAGCTTTAATACCAGAAGATATCAATGTAAAGAATAACCTTAAAACAAAATAATGGAATAATATGTATTTGAGATGATCTTGTATGAGATAGAGCTGTCAGCAAAGGTCCTTCAAATACTGGCTATCGATATTGGCTCATTAGGCCGAAAAGACATTTGGCCAAAGTATCACTAATAAGTCTAATGATCATTAGGCGAGATCAAATAATACAAATTGCAAAATAGGCCAGGAAAGAACATTTTATAGTTAGAAAAAGAAAAAAAATTAAGGAGGATTAGACGATTTGGTAATAAAACTCTATAACAGTGTAACTTAAAAAAACATTCCTTAAATGTGAAAAAATGTGATTGATAGGTTGGCCGCCAATAAGGTCTGCAAGGATATAACTAGAAAGAACAGCATATAAATTAAAGAAGGGCAAATCTCCTATGGGACCATTCATAAACTAAGTAGACCGAATTTTGGTCACCTCGGTTCTCTCTCCCTCCTCATCGTAGAATTTTAAAAGACAATTACACCGTCTTCGGCCAGAGGCCGCACAGACTGTACATTACTAACAATAGACAATGGACAACACGTATAACACTCAGTGGCCCAGTGGAGTGTTTTATGTTTTGACCAAAAGTTTTTCTCGACTGGAGCGGGAATCGAACCCACACTCCGAGGCATGCGAGATACCTAAACGACTAACGCCGCTAACCGCTCGGCCACGAAGTCCACGATTTGTTCATACAAAAATTTGTAAATTTGTATAGAGCTTAGAATTTGGATAGACCCTCTCCTACTTACATAGTTTATGCACGGCCCCTATACATAAATCTGCAAAGGGCAACATGGCTACCAAACAACTCTGTAACAGTATAAGTCGAAAGAATAGCCCAACATTAAAAGAAGGAAAAACACCAGATGGAATTAATAGATATGTCGTCAATCAACCCGGTAATGACATAACTAGAAAGAACAGCCTAAAAATTGAAGAAGGGCAAATCTCATATACAGTAAGCAGCTTTCACTCCCAATAAACTATATAAGTCCAGCTAGAAGAACAGCCTTTCATGAAAGGAAAAGCTACAGTTTAGTCGCCAGAAAAAAAATAGTTAATTTGGTCCAACGATGCTAGATCTACCTTGCTAAACTGAACTGAACTGAACTGAATATCTGAAATCCAGTCCAGTACTACAATCTTGAAAAAAATATTCAGAAAACAATTTTAGGGCTTGATGTTCTAGAAACTGATCATCAAAATCAAAAGAAAATCAAAAGAAATCTAGTTGCCAGTTTGGCCGCAAGTCAATTCTGAAAAATTTTACTTGAAAGAACAGTCTATTATTCAAAGAAGAACAAATCCGCTATGGAGTTAGTTATTCGTCTGCAAATAAACTACGTAACACTCAAACTCGAAAGAACAGCTTCTGATAAAAAGAAGGAAACATTTTTATAAAGAAATTAACAGTTTGGCTACCAAACAACTCTGCAATGATGATGATTAACCTGGGCTTGTTAGGGGAATATCTGTAAATAAAAAGAAAATCGGGTTAAGTACGGTTCCTTTGAATTCCACTAAGAATTTGCATCCTTTGACAGATACGTATTTCGACCTCAACTGTAAGGTCGTCTTCAGTGTCTTGTACTTGACTCGACTCGTCGAGTCGGGTCAAGTACAAGACACTGAAGACGACCTTACAGTTGAGGTCGAAATACGTATCTGTCAAAGGATGCAAATTCTTAGTGGAATTCAAAGGAACCGTACTTAACCCGATTTTCTTTTTATTAACTCTGCAATAGTACACGGTTAGAAACTGCAAACTCAAAAGAACAGCCTATTTTTACAAGAAGGCAAATATTTGAAGAAGTGTAGTTTGATAGCCAGCACAGTCGTTTGCCACCAGTTTACAATCGTGCTTGAGGCCAGCCAACTTTTAAAAGAAGGGAAAATGTCAGTTTGAAATACTTGTAGTTTTTATAGCCATAGCTATAAGTTCAAAAGAACAGCTAGTTTTAAACATGGAAAATTTGTCTTGACTTGTCTTCTCAATTTCATTGCGTTTGCTGCTTTCGTTTTCACGAACCTTACTTTTGCATGAAGCACAACGTACGGAAACCTAAGGGAAACGGAACCTATCTTAAACAATGTGCTCCCATTGTCATAAAACGAAGTAAATAAGAGCTATTTGATTTGTGTTTTATTTTTATATTTGTTTTAATAGTTACAAAAAGAAAACGGAAAAAATCGGTACCTAAATCGTCTGTTTAAGAATAGAATTAACATAGGGGCATAGGATGAAGAAGAGTATTCATACCTACACTAGTTACTGATTACCCTTTTCTAACTTATAACCACCTTCATCAACTTAAGTTGATGAAGGTGGTTATAAGTTAGAAAAGAATTCTAATCGGTCACCACTTTTTTGATGATCTCTTGAACGATTCGGGGTAATGGCCCTTTCGGGGTAGTGGCTTTCGGGGAAATGGCTTTCGGGGTAATGACCCATTCGGGGTAATGGCATTCGGGGTAGTGGCGTTTGGGGTAATGGCGTTCGGGGTAATGGGGTGGAGCCTCGACCACTAGGTTAACTGGAGACCCTAGTCCCAATTCTGTCGGTTACAAAACCGCCGAGATAGCGCTCCAGCGTAAGAGAAGGGAGGTTCGCTACTCTGCAGTACATGAACTGTCACACTATCATGATGTCCATACCTCATGAACGTAATTTTTGACTGGATTTTCAATCCATTACAAAGTCAAATTGAAACATCTTGAAAAGAACTCAGTTTTGGAGGGATCTTCAAATGCAAAATATGCATAAAAGCATCTTAATCTTCTTCCTTTAATCAAGACTACATTTCATAGTTGTTGGTAGAATCTCAACTAAGGTTCACAGTTCGATGCATCTTTGCATTTAACCTCCGTTCCTGTCAAGTAACGATTCATTAACATATTAAGTCTGTAGAAAACGAACAGATGTGTAAACTTTATTTACTGGAGCTTAAACGAAAGTAACGCGCCAACAAAGACGCCCAAAATTACGCAATGGTCCCGCATTCTTGCATATCCTTTTCCACTTCCTTCCATCAACATTGAAACGAAATGGACCGATTCTTTCAGGAAGCTTTGGCTCCTTGATGTTCACATATTCAGCCATCATCATCAGTAGGTTTCGACAAAGACGACAACAACAGCCAAGCCTCAGTAAATGACGGTTTAGCTATGCCTGTGAACAGTGAATGAAAACGCGAATATCCTTTTGGTTTCGGCTGAGGAGATGCATTCAACTGTTCACAGTTTTTATTGCGCCACATAAGGCACTATCGTAGCCGGCGAAGAAAACGGCTTTGATGGGAAACAATAGCGTGAAAGTGGTGGGAAGACACAAATGATGGTGACGATGATGATGATGATGGAAATGATTCAAAGGATGGGAAACCCCCACACGCTGAAGATGATGATGTGGTCGGGACGTGTCAGAGCGTATAGATTGCAAGAAATTGACGGGAGGGATTTCGCCAGGACTGAATTTCAACCGCACGTCGATAAGTACTCGTGACGACGACGAGAGGGGATGGATTTGCACAAACGAGTGGCTGCTGGGTCGATTGCGATTGAGTGTGTCGCAGCATTAGAGGAAAAAAGGGGAAATCTGTTCGATTACCACATGAAAGCGAGTGAAGGACAGTCGGGGTGTGAGGTTTCGGATCATATGATATGCTTTCGAACCAATCAAAAAGAAAATCAATAACGCTTTAATCTGGTTCGGATAGGAATCTGATCTGCTGCGCTGGGGATTAGAGAGATTTGAACACTTGTTACGTCTTGAATGGTAACCATGCAGTATGGAATGTAATATGATTTTGGCTGCGATGTCCAGTGGTGTTCGTTAGTTGTAAGTTTGGCAAATGAGGAATTCCACGGAGTCATGTCAGTCGATCCTGAGCGACCATTTCAAAAATATCTGAAACTTTGCACAGTTTTTCAATTTCATCTAAATCGCCATTTTTCGATATCAAACCTTCATATTCACTCACGACTAACTTTTCAAAATGGTGTATGCGAAAATAGTTCAAAAATATTCTAAAAGCTGTACAGCAAAAACGGATTGTTCGATTGTTATGAATTTTTCAGCAAAGTTAGATAACTAAATGATGATTCCTTAGAAATTATACACTGTAAAAAATTTCTTTTTTTACTATAAAAAAATATGATCTTTGTCACAAAAACTCAAATATCTCAGAACCCTATCTTTTTACCAACGTCAATTTTTTAGGGAAAATGGCCCATTATATCAGCTATCTACCATAAAATTTTGGTGATGGTAAACTGATAAACAAAAAAGTTATGACATTTCAAACATTTCACAATTTTTACATTTAGTAACAAAAAAAAAATTTTTTTCTGTGTAAATTATTTCGAGAACTATATTTTGATGCTGATTTTATTGTAAAGGCTACCGCATGAATTAAACAAGTTGTTTTCATGATATTTTTGTTTGATTATTTATAATTACTATAGTATCTATTTGAACCTTACACGCGATCCAGTGTTGTGATCAAAAATATTGAGATTGTCATACTTTTTATTGTACGTGACTGGTGAAAAAATCCCTTGATAGTGTTGAAAAGCTGTTGATCATAAGAAAAATGGAATTAAACTTATTTTGAAGACGAAAGCTGCATAATAAAAGTTTTATATATACGCGTATACGTCTAGTTGATCTGCAAAAAAATACCTCTTAGGGTCGATTTCTTCACCCTGGCTTAGGCGTTAAGCCAGGTTTAACTATATGGGTAAGCCTGGCTTACGGGTTAAGCCGAGGTGAAGAAATCGGCCCTTAGAGAACAGACTTTATGATCGGAAAAATGCGAGTAACTTCAACAACAACAAATGCATGAGAGGTACATACCACAGACAAACAGACAAAACGCCTAGAACAATTTTCGTGAAAATCCATCGCTCAGTTCACACTACCACCACCTGGTGGAAATGTTTCACGAAACACTGCGTTGTGCAATATCGTCATCAGAAGGCGCTAGTGTGAAACGTCAAACGCAAAGAAAAACGATGGGCACTCTTCTGGTTATGAAAGCCACAACCAAGATTCAAAATGATCGTTAAAGGCGTGGTCAATGAAAATTTCGTCAGTGTTACGTTTGTTTGTCTGTATACTAGGGTGGCCCACACTTATATGAAAAACAAAAATTTCGAAAAATGCTAAGTCTTACCTCCTAAATAAGTTGTTTTGGACTCCCAGAAGCTACGTTCAAAATTTGAGTAAAATCGGTTGAGCCTAAGGGGGCGCTCAAAACGCTTGAAGTTTATATGGGAAAACTTGGCCAAATGTATGTAGAAATTTTAAGTTTTCTAATTTTGCCGCTAGGTGGCGCTGTAAGCGTTCAATAATCAAACCCTTTGGTATTATTGTAGGTGACTATATGCCAAACAACTTTGTCGAAGACCGCAAAGTGATCCGACGCCTGTGAAAAAAGTTATACCCTAGGCAAAGTGAGGCAAAGTAGTGAGATTTCATTATTGATATTATTCTTTTACATGTATTGGAAAAACAACAATAAAGTTTATCCTCACTTTACCAAGGGTATAACTTTTTTCACAGAAGTTGGATCACTTTGCGGTCTTCGACAAAGTTGTTTGGCATATAGTCACTTACAATAAGACCAAAGGGTTTGATTATTGAACGCTTACAGCGCCACCTGGCGGCAAAATTCGAAAACTTAAAATTTCTGCATACATTTGGCCAAGTTTTCCCATACAAACTTCAAGCGTTTTGAGCGCCCCCTTAGGCTCAACCGATTTTGCTCAAATTTTGAACGTAGCTTCTGGGACTCCAAAACAACTGATTTAGAAGGT